>NW_018404538.1:174015-178999 GCF_002113885.1 Mizuhopecten yessoensis
ATTAGATACACTAATTAGCCAAAATATACAAAGTTTTTTCACTTTTCACGAATTGGGTTGCACATGATAGGACAAATCCTATCAACCCAATATGTGAAAACATGAAAAAATGTTTAAAATTCCTAAATAACTTTCTGTTAATTACTTATTATTCAAAGAAGCTCTAATGTGAACAATTTCCACTAATTAGATAGACTAATAAGCCAAATTATACATTTCGATCATTCAGAAGAAGTCGTTTGATAAGTTTGACATATATCACCTCTGTGACCTCGAAAGTAAGTCAAGTTAATGCGTCTATTTCTATTCAGTTCTTCAGAAAAGTCGCTTCAAGTGTTTAACATATTTGACTTCTGTGTCCTTGAAAGAAGGACAAGGTCAATTTCATTTGCAAAGTCTGTCAGGCTTTATGCCTGGAAACTACCAGCCATATAATAATTCTATACCTTTCAGTTATTCAGGAGAAGTCGTTTGAGTTGTTTGACATATTTGTTCCATGTGACCTTGATAGTATAGTTCACGGTTAGTTTATTCTCAAACTTAGTCGGGCTCTAACTAGAAAAGATACCAGCCAAATAGTAAGATTCTATATCTTACAATTCTTCAGAAGGAGTTGTTTGAAGTGTTTGACACTTTTGACCCCTGTGACCTTGATTGTAGGTCAATGTCATTTTCGTTCTCAAACTTTGCTGGGCCCTAATCAATGAAACTACCAGCTACATATTAAGATTTTATACGTTTCGGTTCTTTAGAAGAAGTCGCTTTAAGTATTTGACACTTGTACCCATGTGACCTTGATAGTATGTCAGGGTCATTTTTGTTCTCAAACTTCGTTTGACGCTTACTAATGAAGCTATCACCTAAATATCATGAGTATATGCCTGTCCATTCTTCAGACGAAGTCGTTCAAAGGAAAAGTTGACGGACGACGACGGACGGATGGACAGACGACAGACGCCGCGCCATAGCATAAGCTCACTAGCCCTTCGGGCAGGTGATCTAAAAACATCACAAAAGTATTAAACTCCTTAGTTACTACGTGTTTATTACGTATTATGCATTTATAATTAAAGGAAATCACGGTGAAGTGTATATTTTTTTTGTCCTTTTTTCAAATACTTCATAAATATATCAAGTGAGTCCCCTTATGGAAAATAACGATCGTATTTGGCTGATATATACTAGCGGAAAAGAGAAACTGTGCATGTGGAGAATTGTTATAGAACATGTATTACCAACTGTACATGAAAATTCACACGCATGACCGAGTATGACACATACACACTATCCGTGAGTCATTGACAGTTTGCTCTCTATAGGCGTTGACCAGTTTGAACGTTTTTCTCGTCCAGCCATCCGATTCGACAATGAAAGTTTAATCTTCAACTGTTGGGACACTCTTTTGAGACCAGTGAACAGTTAAACAGCATTATAATGTTTTAATTTGTGATTAATGCTATGCCGAGTCTCAATGAAAATGACCGCCTCCGGATTATTGGTATGCTTCAAGCTGGTATGGGCCAAGCCGTTGTCTCTACACGTTTTCATGTCCATCGAAACACAATCCGGGATTTGTGGAGACGACGTAAACAGTTTGGCCACGTCGGCGATCGACCTCGTGCGGGACGTCCACGTGTGACGTCACGTCAACAGGACAACCATATTCGGCTTGTGCATTTGAGAAATCGCTTCGAAACGGCGAGTTTGACTGCACGGACATGGGTTGCTATCAATAAGCCCGAGAACTGTACGGAACCAATTGCGTGAACGAGCTATCCGTCCGCGACGTCCTGCAATCCGCCCAGTTCATCGTGTAGCACGTCTGGACTGGTGCAGAAGGCATCTGTTATTTACTCGACGGGATTGGGCACGCGTTTTGTTTACGGACGATTCGCGAGTCCACCTGGATAGTAGTGACGGCCGTTCCAGAGTGTACCGTCGCGTTGAAGAACGTTTCCGTGACGCGTGTGTGGTACAACGACGTTCTTTCGGCGGAGGCAGCGTTATTATTTGGGGCGGCATCACAGCCAACGGTAGAACGCCACTGGTGGTTGTTAACGGGAATTTGAACGCGCTACGTTACCGTGACGAGATCCTCCGGACCCACGTCGTTCCATTCGTGCAAGGACAGCAACGTCACATTACGCTACAGCAGGACACCACAGCTCGTGTCGCTATGGACTTTCTGGCCCAGCAGAACGTTGACGTGTTGCCCTGGCCTGATGTATCCGCCGATCTTTCGCCCATTGAACACGTCTCGGATGAAATGAAGCGCATAATACGGGCATTACCTAATCAACCGGTGACGTTGGCTGATTTGGCTGTAGCGTTGGTACAGATCTGGAATGCCATACCACAAGCATTCTTGAACCGTCTGATAGGCTCCTTGCCTCGACGTTGCCAGGCTTGCATTCAGGCAATTGCTTGACATACGAGGTATTAACTTTGTGAACTCAGTCCTTGCTGTGTTTACGTCACTCCTGAGCGGAACCTATTGATTCCATAACGTGGACAATGGAATGCAACTGTTAATAAATAACAAACAAATTATCCCTGAAAATCTTGTTGTTCTACGTCATACACATTTTAGGCATGCACAGTTTCTTTTCCGCTAGTATATATTCATAAAAATGAATAATTTTAAGATAATCATCGGGATTTCTACTTGTCTGACCAATGTTTTGTTCAGGAATATTTCCATCTGCTAGCGCATGTGCATAGCACACCATTTCATTGTTAACAAAATGACTGGCCGTGGGATATTAACAAGAGAAAGTTGTTACAACATCAGCTACGAAGCGAAAAGTTGCCAAATGGTCTAAAGATACCGCAAGGATTACGTTACGGAATCATCATTGCATGTGAGAAGTATTCAAAGGAGAAAATAACTGCCCTAACAGTTATTATGGTGCATGTATTCTTCGGGAAGGCCGGTTAAAGCTTGATTTTGCTATGATACCCTCCAAGGGATAACTGTTGTGATGACAACGGCGTATTCTGTTCTCTCCTCTGTCGGTACCCGGGGTCAAATAAGATACGTGCGCCATTATATTTACATAATTAATGATGTTGTCGGGTTCAGTAAAATGGTATGATTTAATTACATTGCTGAAGTAAACGATTGTTTTTATTTACATGCAAGATTTAAATATGTGGAAATGGTTCATGATGAATAACTGAGGAAGGAGAACCTACTTATATAGTAAATAGGATTGCATAACAAAAATGTTTTTTAAATCGTAATGTTTCAACAGTTCATGCTTTACATGTTGACTTAGAATGTATGATCATGCAACAACTTTTTCTCTATAAATAATTAATTTTCGACATTAGATAGAATCAGAATACGCATTGAAAACGTGAGAAAACAAAATGTTTACGTTCTAAAAATGACGCGTATTGCCGATAACTACGGCTTCTGTTTCGGACAAAAAGAACTGATCAAAGAAAAGTTGTGATTTTGCCAGACATATCTAGTCTGTGTGATGGATAATATGACTTACGAAGTGTTAGAGTATGAAGACAGCGAAAATGGGAAAGTATAAATGAATATGTATAATGCATGGTCTAGAAAAAAGTGGCCAAAGACATTGAGTTGTACAATGTAATAACATTCACAAGCGTTTCTCATTTTTATACTTGTCAATGCATATATACAGTTTATGAAAACATTTGAAAATGGATATTCGTCTCGTGAATATTCCTTTTTACAGAAAGATTTGTCCCATGGTTTAGGGAAGGTGTTTAGCCCCATACCAATTGTACCGGTCACATTCTGGTAACAGATATGTCCTGGTGTCTATAAAAAATACCGAGATAAAAACAAATATTTCTTCATTTAAATTCTGAATATTAGCATGTGTGCAATTAACTTCTGATGATGAATAAGTACTGATTCAATAAGTTTCAACACGGACTAAGAAATCATATTACTTGGTTTCATAGTGCGGTAAGAAGTTGCAGTTGCCTTACGGCCCCTCTCTGGGGGCCCCTTTGGAAACTTTGCATCTCGGTCAGACCAACTGTGTTTACTGCCTCGCTTCAAAACCGTCAGGTGACGTTATTGGCACTATTTAACAGGGCTTTCCCGAACAATTCAAGTGGCCTCAAACCATAATTAATTCTACTATATATTACTACCAAAGGAAAAATGTGTTGTTTTTTTAAAACTTTGCGCAAGGTCTGGTTCCTATTTCATATTGTAGGTATATTCAAACTGAACATACAGTGTGCTGGTAAGTACCTCGTGACCGGAATTTAAGAAAGATAATTTCATTTGAATGCCACTACCCTGCATGTATAGGGAAAATACCAAAAGTCACAATATATCACTACTCAAGCGTCATCACTCATTGTGTCTTGCTGCCAATACAAACTTGGAAACTGTGTCAAATTAATTTTAATCAGTAGAATAGATATTGTTGAACAATTCTATGTAAAAAAATGTTCATATCTGTCATAGTTCAGACAGGAAAAAATATGTAGTAACCCACCTGAAATGTCCTTATGCACTACATTCGTGTACAAGGACCCGGAAGTGTAATTGTGGTCGGAGGCCAAGTGGTCAAACTAGACATTTTGAACGGACTATGAATATGGGGATAGCAAGGTAGCATAAGTGGAAGTGCATACAACACATACATTCATAAAACATATGGCTCTCCACGTGATGTCCCTTTAACTTTGTTGGGCCACAAACATGTGCAACACACTTAACAACCGATAGTTTAAAATCAAAACAATCATTGTGGAGTCTGATCAAAGAATGTGAAGGTATATGCGGTCTGACATATGGCGGGGTTCTCTCTGACCTCTTTGTGTTCTAGGTTTGACGGGGATGCTTCTTATAAGCTCCAAACTGGGGGCTAAGGAAATAATGTTGAAGGAAACGTTTGAATATCATTTCATGATCAGATCATGATATTTGATAACTGCAGTGACTGAGAGGAATCTAATTAATGTACTGAGCATTTAAAAAAAAAAA
>NW_018404538.1:179085-181038 GCF_002113885.1 Mizuhopecten yessoensis
AAGTACCTCGTGACCGGAATTTAAGAAAGATAATTTCATTTGAATGCCACTACCCTGCATGTATAGGGAAAATACCAAAAGTCACAATATATCACTACTCAAGCGTCATCACTCATTGTGTCTTGCTGCCAATACAAACTTGGAAACTGTGTCAAATTAATTTTAATCAGTAGAATAGATATTGTTGAACAATTCTATGTAAAAAAATGTTCATATCTGTCATAGTTCAGACAGGAAAAAATATGTAGTAACCCACCTGAAATGTCCTTATGCACTACATTCGTGTACAAGGACCCGGAAGTGTAATTGTGGTCGGAGGCCAAGTGGTCAAACTAGACATTTTGAACGGACTATGAATATGGGGATAGCAAGGTAGCATAAGTGGAAGTGCATACAACACATACATTCATAAAACATATGGCTCTCCACGTGATGTCCCTTTAACTTTGTTGGGCCACAAACATGTGTAACACACTTAACAACCGATAGTTTAAAATCAAAACAATCATTGTGGAGTCTGATCAAAGAATGTGAAGGTATATGCGGTCTGACATATGGCGGGGTTCTCTCTGACCTCTTTGTGTTCTAGGTTTGACGGGGATGCTTCTTATAAGCTCCAAACTGGGGGCTAAGGAAATAATGTTGAAGGAAACGTTTGAATATCATTTCATGATCAGATCATGATATTTGATAACTGCAGTGACTGAGAGGAATCTAATTAATGTACTGAGCATTTAAAAAAAAAAAGAAAAAAAAGTGGTGGTTCAAAATTCATACTCTTGAACTCATGGTTTATATTATCAACATTTTAAGTGTGATATTAAATGTGTATATATCTAATATTTCAAATGACAAGCGAAAATCAATGAATGGAGTGATTGGGGGACGTTTGGCTGGGTTTGTGGGTATCAAATATGTGAATACAGGTAGTATGAAGTATTTATCAATGAATATAAGGGGGCTGTACTCTGATAAAACTAAACGTAGAGATGTATTTCATTGGGTCAAGCAGAAACAGGCCGATATTGGATGTTTTGCAGAAACACTCTGTGATGAAAATAAAAATAAAATTTAGGAAAGGGAATGGGGATATAAATATATATTTAGCAACTTAAATTCAAGATCAGCGGGTGTGGCAATGTTTCTGAGAAATACGTTTGAATGCAGAATATATGATAGTATAATTGACAATTCAGGGAAATTTATCCTTATGAATGTTACATATATAGTATATTGGGACCAGACTAGGATTACCCAGACTTTTTTTTTTATAAATTCACTTAATACTTTGAAAGTATTCGATAATTCTACTTAAATAGAATGTGGTGACTTGAATGCAGTATAAGACAAATGTATGGAAACACACAACATAAGACTTGCTTATAATCAAAACCCCAGGAAAAGATAAAAAGATATAATAGATACTTATGAACTTGTTGATTCATTGAGACAGCTTGATCCTGAATTGAGAAATTTAACATAGCGACGGAAAAGCCCTATACAACAGATTAGATTAGATTATGTTTTGGTCTCAGAAAACATTTATTTTCGAACTAAAGACTCAAAGATTATTCGGGGCTATAAAAGTTAATTCTTAAATCACTGAAAGGGTGGAAGGATATCTGAAACCCAACACAGCACTTCTGGGGGACACTGCATACATACAAAGGGTCAAAGCTGCATTACAGAGACAATTGATGAGTATTACGTAGAGGGTGATAAGGAAAACATGAAAGATATTGTATTTAGAATTAACGACCAATTGTTCGATTTTGAAAATGAAATTAAGATCCATCACTATCACATATTCAATAGCACAAGCAAAACAAAACAGGAAACTAGAAAAAGATTTAGAGACTAAAATATCAACATAAGAAAAAGAATAACTTAAATCCTAATTATGGTATATATAGACAGTTTGAGAGTAAAAATCAACATTTAGAAAAAAATCGT
>NW_018404538.1:185305-237101 GCF_002113885.1 Mizuhopecten yessoensis
TTTTTTTCTTGTTTTCACATATTGGGTTGATAGGATTTGTCCTATCATGTGCAACCCAATTCGTGAAAAGTAAAAAAAAATCTTTGTATATTATATCTTTGTATAATTAGTGTATCTAATTAGTGGAAATTGTTCACATTAGAGCTTCATTGAATAATTAGTAATTAACAGAAAGTTATTTAGGAATTTTAAACATTTTTTTTATGTTTTCACATATTGGGTTGATAGGATTTGTCCTATCATGTGCACCCAATTCGTGAAAAGTAAAAAAAAATCTTTGTATATTATATCTTTGTATAATTAGTGTATCTAATTAGTGGAAATTGTTCACATTAGAGCTTCATTGAATAATTAGTAATCAACAGAAAGTTATTTAGGAATTTTAAACATTTTTTTTATGTTTTCACATATTGGGTTGATAGGATTTGTCCTATCATGTGCAACCCAATTCGTGAAAAGTGAAAAAAAATCTTTGTATATTTTGGCTAATTAGTGAATCTAAATAGTGGAAATTGTTCAAATTAGAGCTTCTTTGAATAATTAGTAATTAACAGAAAGTTATTTAGGAATTTAAAATTTTTTTTTCTTGTTTTCACATATTGGGTTGATAGGATTTGTCATATCATGTGCAACCCAATTCGTGAAAAGTGAAAAAAATATTTTTTTGCTAATTAGTGAATTTATTTAGTTCAGATGGTTCACATTAGAGTTAGTTTGAATCATAAGTAGTTTAAACACAGTAATTTATGAATTCAATATAGTTTTTCCTGTTTTCACATGTTGGGTTGTTTTCACATATTGGCACGCTACAGAGCTCAGATAACATCGGGGTTCCATACATTATACCCCGTATGTTCCAATTAAGCAGGGTAACCATAACACACAACATACATATCCTTTCAGTGCTATGAAGATTGATTGTTGGAGTGCGAGTTGCCATCGAAACGATCACGGTGTTCCCACTCACGTACCAGCACATTTTCAGGCCAAAAAAGGGGATTTATCGCCCGTTCAAAGTCATGTTCGCGCACGTTAAATCTAGCCGTGTACGTCGGTTCTTCACCACCCCAGAATTTTATTATCCTCATATATGTTACTTTAATGCCGCCCTCTGCTGCGTATGTAACAATCGAGTTGATTACATCGTCCTCTGAAGCGTCAGCAGTTATTCTCGACATAAGGAGCTGTTTTTTTCGTGGTTTGCGTTTGACGCCGCGAAATTGGTATGGTGTTGAATGTCCAAAGAATGTTACATTTCGGTGTGGTCTATATATGCGACTCCGCAAGTTTATTGTCATTGAGCGTAACAGACATAACCTTCTGCGAATATTGCTCATTGCTTACTTTTTGGGCTACCTCTGAATAAGAGGGAGATGTAGAACAGCCATGACCTTGGTTGGATGGCATACCTACACTGGAGGAGTCGTTTCGTACTGCCTGCAGTATGTCATTAATCGCATTTACGGTTTAATTTGGGGCTCATCATGATAGTCGCGCAGTACTTTCGGTGCATTGATTCCTACTTCGTTCTCAGCGGTGTGTTTACTTTGATCTGTGTTTGAATCTCTGCGAT
Organism: Mizuhopecten yessoensis; assembly: GCF_002113885.1. NCBI lineage: Eukaryota > Metazoa > Mollusca > Bivalvia > Pectinida > Pectinidae > Mizuhopecten > Mizuhopecten yessoensis. Next base: position 186,879 of record NW_018404538.1, read on the forward strand.
TTAATCCCTTGAAGTTCTTTATGATTTTTTTCTTTGTGACTTAATTCTTTACGCAATTGACTCACGTCACTGGTCAGCGCAAAAATCGTTTTTTTATTTTTTTTTATTTTTCAGCAATAACTCCACGTAATTCATTTTTCAGATCTCCGATTTCTTCCCGTAAAACAATGTTAATTTCATTCATTTGTTCTGTCATTTCATTCCTCATCCCCACTATTAGAATAAACAGGTCAGCAAGGGTTTGATTGTTTACATTACTACCGATATCGGACAGATTATTGGAAATAGGTATGTCGCCACGCACGGGTGACTCGGCTGTACGTGTGTAGACCTGTTTTATCGAGGTATGATCACCGAGTAGGATCGACTCGTCATTATTATTTATTGACGAGTGCATATCTATTGTCGAATTTCCTATATCTTTTGTTCTCAACAGATATTTGACTTCATTAGTGTTAGCTCCTCCATCAACTTATTGGAAAAACGTGTAAATGTCCTCTAGGTATTTGTCCAAAGCTGAAGAAATCCCTCCATTATTACGTCTGATCAGTATACCCTGGGGTGTACCGGGTAGTCTTAGGAGAGACAAGTCATATATCGATTGACGGACATGGACGATACTGTCGATATTGCCTGAATAAATACTGTTTAATCGTTTTATAAACTTTTCCTTGTCTAAAGATCCAACAGAGTCTTTGAGTTGATCATAGATACTTCTGTCTATCTGCATAACCCTAATATATATTATACACCTAAAATATAGTCCCAACATAATTATACACCTAATATATATAGGCCTTACATAATTATACGCCTAATATATAGCCCTAATATAATAACTCATTTAATATATAGTCCCAACATAATTATAAACCTTATATATAGCCCTTACATAATTATACACCTAATATAAAACCCTAACATAATTATACACATATTATATAGCCCTTACATAAATACACATCTAATATATAGCCCTCACATAAGTATACACTTAACATATAGTCCGAACATAATTATACACCTAATACATAGTCTTCACATAATTATAAACATACTATATAACCCCTACATAATTATACACCTAAGATATATATCCCTCACATATTTATACACCAAATATAAAGTCCCTACATAATTATAATCCTAATATATATCCCTCCAATAATTATAGATATATTATATACCCCTAACATCATTATACACCTAATATATAGCCCCACATAATTATACACCTAATATATAGCCCTAACATAAGGACTCATTTAATATATAGTCCCAACATAATTATAAATCTTATATATAGCCCTTACAAAATTATACACCTAATATATAGCCCTGACATAATTATACACCTAATATATAGCCCTCATATAATTATACGTCTAAGATATAGTCCCAACACAATTATACACCTAAGATATAGCCCTAACATAATTATACACCTTATATATAGCCCTAACATAATCATAAACCTAATATATAGCCCTCACATAATTAACGATCTTTTATATAGCCCTCACATAATTATACACCTTATACATAGACCCAACACAATTATACACCTAATATACAGCCCTGACATAATCATACCCCTCATATACATGTATAATCCTAATATATATTATACACCTAAAATATAGTTCCAACATAATTAAACACCTAACATAAATAAAATGTATAGCCCTAACATAATTATACACCTAATATATAGCTCTAACATAATTATAGATCTATTATATAGCCCTCACATAATTATACCCTTAATATATAGCCCTCACACAATTATACATCTAATATATAGCCCTAACATACATTGTAAATACACTCATAATATATAGGTCTTACATAATTATACACCTGATATATAGCCCTTACATTATTATAGACCAAATATACAGCCCTTACATAATTTTACACCTAATATATAGTCCCAACATAGTTATACATATAATATATGCCCTCACATAATTATAGATATATTATATAGCCCTTATATCATTATACACCTAATATATAGCTCTCTCATAATTATACGCCTAAGATATAGCCCTCACATACCTATACAGCTAATATATAACCCTAACATAGTTATACACCTATTATATAACCCTAAGATAAGTATACACCTAAAATATAGCCCTTACATAGTTATACGCCTAATATATAGCCCTAACATAATTACACATTTGATAAATAGTCCCAACATAATTATAAACCTTGTATATAGCCCTTACATAATCATACACCTACTATGAAACCCTAACATAATTATACACCTTATATGTAGCCCTCACATAATTATAGACCTAATATACAGCCGTAACATAATTATAGACCTAATATACAGCCCTAACATAATTGTACACCTAATATACAGCCCATACATAATTTTACAACGTATATATAGCCCTCATATAATTATACACCTAATATATAGCCCAAACATAATTATACACCTAATATATAACCCTAACACAATTATACACCTAATATATAGCCCTTACATATTTATAGACATAATATATAGTCCAAACATGATTATAGATCTAATGTACCGCCCAAACATAATTATTCACCTAATTTATAGCCCTGACATAATGATACAACTGGTATATAGTTCTAACATAATTATACACCTTATATATAGCCCTCACATAATTATGCACCTAATATATATCCTTAACATAATTTTACATCTAATATATAGCCCTAACATAATTACTCATTTAATATATAGTCCCAACATAATTATAAATCTTATATATAGCCTTCAATAATTATACACCTAATAAACAGCACTTACATAATTATAGATCTATTATATTGCCCTAACCTCAAAATACATCAATATATAGCCCTCATATAATTATACGCCTAAGATATAGCCCTCACATACCTATACAGCTAATTTATAGCCCTAACATAATTATACACCTATTATATAACCCTAAGATAATTATACACCTAAAATATAGCCCTTACATAGTTATACGCCTAATATATAGCCCTAACATAGTTACACATTTAATATATAGTCCAAACATAATTATAAACCTTATATAAAACCCTAACATCATTATACACGTAATATGTAGCCCTTACATAACTAAGACTAATATACAGGCCCTAACATAATTGTACACCTAATATACAGCCCTTATATAATGTTACAACTTACATGTAGCCCTCACATAATTATACACCTAAGATATAGCCAAAACATAATTATACGCTTAATATATAGCTCTAACATAAGTATACACCTAATATATTACTCTTACAAAATTATACACATAATATATAACCTTCATATATTATACACCTAATATATAGCCCTTACCTATTTATAGACCTAATATACAGTCCTAACATAATTATACACCTGGTATATAGCCTTCATATATTATACACCTAATATATATCCCAAACATAATTAAACCCCTAATATACAGCCCTCACATAGTTATACACCTTATATCTAGCCCTAATATAATTATACACTTAATATATAGCTCTCATATAATATTACGTCTAATATATAGTCCCAACATAATTATACACCTAAGATATAGCCCTAACATAATTATACACCTAATACATAAACCCTAACATAATTATAGATCTATTATATAGCTCTCACATAATGTTACACCTTATATAGAGACCCAACATAATTATACACCTGATATACAGCCCTGACATAATCATACTCCTAATATATTCCGTCTTTGCGTATTGCAGAGTTATCTTCTCTTGGGAGTAGGTATTGATTGTTACGTCATTGGTCTGTGTGAGCAAATTACGTCGTTTTCTCAAAAATTGATGACGTTTCTCTCACAAACAAGTGACGTAACAATCAATACCTGCTCCCAAGAGAAGATAACTCTGCAATACGCAAAGTCGGAATAACCCTAATATATATAATACACCTAATATATATCCCTCATATAATTATACGTCTATTATATAACCCTAAGATATTTATACACCTAAAATATAGTCCCAACATAAATATACACCTGTTAATTATATAACCCTCACATAATTATACACCTGATATATAGCCATAACATAAGTATAGACCTAATATACAGCACTAACATAACTTTACACCTAATATATAGCCCTGACATAATTATAGACATAACATATAGTCAAAACATGATTATAGATCTAATGTACCGCCCAAACATAATTATTCATCTAATTTATAGCCCTGACATAATGATACAACTGATATATAGTTCTAACATAATTATACACCTTATATATAGCCCTCACATAATTATGCACCTAATATATAGCCCTAACATAATTACTCATTTAATATATAGTCCCAACATAATTATAAATCTTATATATAGCCCTTCAATAATTATACACCTAATATACAGCCCTAACATAATTATAGATCTATTATATTGCCCTAACATCAAAATTCACCTTATATATAGCCCTCATATAATTATACGCCTAAGATATAGCCCTCACATACCTATACAGCTAATTTATAACCCTAACATAATTATACACCTATTTATAACCTTAAGCTAATTATACACCTAAAATATAGCCCTTACATAGTTATACGCCTAATATATAGCCCTAACATAATTACACATTTAATATATAGTCCAAACATAATTATAAACCTTATATAAAACCCGAACATCATTATACACGTAATATGTAGCCCTTACATAACTAAGACTAATATACAGGCCCTAACATAATTGTACACCTAATATACAGCCCTTACATAATGTTACAACTTACATGTAGCCCTCACATAATTATACACCTAAGATATAGCCAAAACTTAATTATACGCTTAATATATAGCCCTAACATAAGTATACACCTAATATATAATTCTTACAAAATTATACACATAATATATAACCTTCATATATTATACACCTAATATACATCCCAAACATAGTTATACACCTTATATCTAGCCCTAATATAATTATACACCTAATATATAGCCCTCATATAAAATTACGTCTAATATATAGTCCCAACATAATTATACACCTAAGATATAGCCCTAACATAATTATACACCTAATACATAAACCCTAACATAATTATAGATCTATTATATAGCTCTCACATAATGTTACACCTTATATAGAGACCCAACATAATTATACACCTTATATACAGCCCTGACATTATCATACTCCTAAAATATAACCCTAATATATATAATAAACCTAATATATATCCCTCATATAATTATACGTCTATTATATAACCCTAAGATATTTATGCACCTAAAATATAGTCCCAACATAAATATACACCTGTTAATCATATAACCCTCACATAATTATACACCTAATATATAGCCCTAACATAATTATAGAGCTAATATACAGCTCTAACATAATTATACACCTAATATATAGTCCCAACATAGTTATACATATAATATATAGCCCTCACATCAATACACACCTAATATATATATGCTCTTGTTTACTTTTAAAGAAACTGCCCTGTAGGATGGAGTGCTTTTGCTGAACAAAATCAAAGGATTATAAAGATTTGATCCATTGTGTAACATTCTATACTATTTAAAATGACATATTTGTTTTTATTTATTTTCATCTGTTGATTACCCATATTGGTGAATATTTTGACATTTAATGTTCCGAAAATTGGAGCTGATTCCTAAAGCTTGTTTAAAAGGTAATGGTGATTCCATGTTGTGTATAAACTCAATAACTGAAATAATTATAAAATCAATTTCATGGTCGAGTAGTCGCATGAATCGTATAACAGAAGGATGATTCTTTTTAAATGTCTACATGTGTAAAAATGAGTTTCCGTCCTCAACATTCATGCTCTGAAGAAGTTTTTGTAGGAATAAACTGAAATATAACGAGTTTTGAAACCAATTTAGTAATTGATTGATTTACAAATTATATTTAATAGCTTTACAAAAAAGTTGTTGTTTCACTCTCTGTTTTAACTTTAATCAGCTTAATTCGAACGGCAAATAACCATTGAAATAGAGAGTTATCTTTGAAATATTGGACATGACAAGAAACGTTACTTTCATTTGTCTCACCAATAATGCGATTTACATCTAGTGGTTTACTCTACCTTGATTTACATATGTATATATAAAGTACACACTTCATGGTACTTTTTTCTCTCGTCTTCAATGAAGACTTTTTGTGTCGCTGCATTTTTACAAACTGATGTAAATTACGATTTTTAAGATAATACCTGTATTCAGTTTTAATTAAGTTATATTTCCCCAACAACCACAACCCAAGTTTATGAAAGAATTCTAGACTTCATCAGCTTCAAATGATTGTAGATAAAGAAATCTGTATTGGATTTTTGGGGTTGGTATATTTGGAGCAAGTGTTGGTAGTAAAATGTAGCTGAATATATGAGATTTCTCTTTCATAGAGATTTGATTGTTTTCTCCACTATTTAGAAACAAATTGCCATCAGTAAAAAAACTTCTTGTTTTTGAAGTCCACGAATCAAAGCCAGACGGCTTGTTCAAGGCAGGACTTTGAGAGAAAGTCGTAGCAATGTTTCTAGCAATCGCAGAAATAGTTTGACAATTGTGCTTTTAAATTATGGTATTGGAACTTTTAAACTCAATGCAATTCAGTGCATTATGTTTCCAGTACATTGTACCTATTAATGTGCAAAAGTGCCTGAATTTATTTTGGAACTGCATTATTGTTGTATGCATATTTTGTACATTGAAGCGTGTAACTTATTTGCACTATCATGAACAAAAATAGTTTTAAAAAAAAGAAAATTTAAAACATGGAGAGACAAAATTCATAGTATATTTGCTATCAAAATGTTCCACATTTATGGTATAAAGGTTTTCTGTATCTTGTTAATTAGAGCATACAGGTATCAGAGTTGAAAATAACTGATTTCTAAATGTACCTCCTGAGTTTTCTAAAGGTGAAGATAGGTGTTAACAGATTTAATAATTAACCATCTACACAGGTGGATTTAAATGTCCTCTGAGGAATAACCATCAATATACATAAAATATTTAGGGCACAGTGACTGGCTGTGGCTCTGACAGAAGACCAGTTTGTATATTAATGTGATTTCAGAATTCTTGCTTGCAACAACCAATACAAGTCCTAAAGTGACATTCAGATCTTGTAGGTTATAACACAGTACTGTTTTCAAGTTTAGGCTATTAATGTGATTTCAGAATTCTTGCTGGCAACAACCAATAACAAGTCTTAAAGTGACATTCAGATCTTGTAGGTTATAATACAGTACTGTTTTCAAGTTTAGGACATTAATGTGATTTCAGAATTCTTGCTGGCAACAACCAATAACAAGCCTTAAAGTGACATTTAGATCTTGTAGGTTATAATACAGTACTGTTTTCAAGTTTAGGCCAGAAATTTGTTTTAAGAATTCTTGCTGGCAACAACCAATAACAAGCCTTAAAGTGACATTTAGATCTTGTAGCTTATAATACAGTACTGTTTTCAAGTTAGGCCATTAATGTGATTTCAGAATTCTTGCTCGCAACAAACAATACAAGTCTTAAAGTGACATTCAGATCTTGTAGGTTATAACACAGTACTGTTTTCAAGTTGAGGCCATTTTATGAGGACAGCAGTGTAGATCGACTTTTGTCAGATCAATGGAATAAAATAATTTGTAATAAAAAACATTTGTATATTTGTTGGCAAAACAAGCAATGCTGTTGTTTTATTGTTGGAAATAAAAAAAATATCATGTGAAAATAAATTGATATAGGAAAAAGGGAAAAAAAATAAAAAATTCAAGAAGAATTACACATTATTATATGTTTCGCATGTCTAAAATTGTCTGACATTGTCAGTATGGTATGTTTTAAGCAAAACTTCAAAACTATCTAAAATTTCTGGATATTTTTTTCCAAAAACAACGAGAAGAAAATCTACATTTTAAAGAAAGTGGTAGCTATGGGAGCACCCTATATATGTTATAAACATAAAAATATTGGTACCTTGCAAAACAATAAGCAAATTTCGCAAAACCAACAATTCTCAAAAATCACCTAAACATGACATATTTTATCTAAAAGGAAACTTGGAACTTATAGAAGTAACAAACTATATCCGATATATAACAGAAAGGAATGACAGGAAATCATGTGAGGGACACAACTCACAGAAATATTATCCAAAGGAAGACAATCAATCATAACTGCACAAATACTTACAGAGTATGAATATAACTTGAAACAAATTTTAAATTATATAAGAAATAATTCTCAGGGACACCATCTAAATGAAAATTAATTGATTGATATAACAGTCGAGATGCATTAAAAATCCTACCCACACGGAAAGTAAAACAAACATTACAGTAAAATGTTCAAACCTGGACTGCCATAGTGTAAAGTTTCACCTTTTGGCCTTTAGTAACTTTCAGCTTTCTTGGCGAATTTTGTGCATTTTTAAATATCTCCCATTCTCATCAGATGTATATGAAGTGCATAACATTTGAAAAAATAAAAATATGAATGTATAATAAGATGTATTGGAAAGCAAACAAAGGGTCACAACTCTTCGAGTTCGTGAAAATCCAGCCCTTACTTTCTTCTATTTTTAGGATGCTTCTACACCGAAGTCGAACAACTTCTGACAGGTCAATGACCCTTGATGAGACTTATTTAGCTGTCAAAGGTCAGACCAAAAAATACTGCAGTACAATTTTATGTCAACTTATGTATTAGTGGATTTGAACACTGTAAATATGAATGTTGAACAGAAATATTTTAACATTTAAGCGAACACTATTTTTTTTTTTACAATCCTTTCAATAACAGATTTAGGGAGTGAAGGGTTTAAATGTTGTTGTTGTTGATATTTAGTGGATCGAAGAGATACATGAGCATCAAAAATACATGATAATAACCGAAAAGTGACATTAACAGACGTGATATTAGGTGCAATGTACTGTACCGGTATAACTTTTTTTTTAAACACAGTATTCTAAAAGATATGATTAAGGTTTCAGACTCTTTTCGGTTATCAGCATCTTTTGAGGAAACTCCTCCATGTATTGTAGCAGAAAAATGTCAACAAATAATATGAAGTGTATGTAGTGCAGTGGATATATAGAAAGCTCAATTCCTGCTATATATTTGTAGAAAGTTGTCAAAGAATCAGATATTTGGCAGACCTTTCTTATACATATGACTTAAAAGTGGTTGCGAGGATTTATAAAACCCATAAAACAAACTGATTCCTATCCTTTATACAGAGATTACAGTGTGGAAATATAGATGCACTGAAGGTATTGAAAATAACGTCAGGTAATTCGGGTAAAATGGACTTCCATCATGATTTTACATAATCATGTGTTTATACAGCCTCCCTTAAGAAAAACATATTCCATGCATGTTTTCAGCCTGTTTTTGTTGTCATTATCTGTCCAGCCTGTAACATCTCATCTTTGCTAGCCAAGCGTTCATTTTGTATTCACATATTCATGTATTCAACCTTAGCAGATTTAGCCTTGTTCTCTAAGTTTTCAAATTATTGAACCTGGCACAGGGACTTGGCACGAATTACCATCCTATGGTCAACATATTTTTGTTATATCATACATTATATAATACACATATGTGAACTCAGGATTAGAAATTAATGCCAAGTCCCTGTGCATGTAAATAATAATGGCGGCGCCCAGTACCAAGTTGCCTTGTCGACTATGTCATGATTTATGTAAAAAGACAAAGGAGGACAATGATCAGTTGGTAGAGATAATTGGCCATATTCTAACTGTAAATGATAACCAAGGGAAAATCTTGAAAGTTTCAAGTTTTGCTAGTAAAGTGTCTATGCAAGGTGGCAAGGGAGGGAAATTAAACACAAGACTTAATCTGCCAAGGTTGAATAGTACAAATTTAAATTATGAACCCTTGGCTATTGAAGATGGTGAGATAACGAGGTTCGATCGTAAAAAAAGATGTATAGCTGTTGATAGGACGTACATTAAACAATACTAAATCAAATCTGAAATTTATTTTGACATAAAGATCTTATTTATTTGGATAATTTCATGGAAATGATGACTTGTTATTTTAAACAAATGATTTGTTAATTTCAGCTTGCATGCACTGTATGAATGTTGTTTTAATAATATTGTACCCGTATGAATCCATGATTGTCGTGAAGTGGTGCTTTATTTGAATTTAATACATTTGATGCTCTATTACCTGACCTGGAACGCATTCGTAGCCATACCGAGACAATTACAATACTGTGGTATAACTGCATGTATATATATTGTGTACATAGTTTAAGCGTCTGCGAGACCAGCTGTTTTAACTTACAAACGTCCAGGTGACGAGAAAGAACACGAGAGGAATGTTTTTGACTTTTGACAGGAGCTGTAGGCAATTCACACTTTTCAATTTGTACTATTCTTCTTTTTGGATAACGACGCTTTAACAGAAGTAACATACCACTATGCTTATATCCGATAATTTTAAGATAAAAAACCCCACACACAAGCTTTTAGTCACGAACTTTTCCTTGAATGCGCCTATGTATAATCTTCGGCACGATGTTAACACAAGTTAAGGTACACTATTGATGCCGACATGTACAAATGTATGTACAGTAAACTGTAAAACGAAAGTAGGTCTGCGCGATCGCAAACATTTAATGCTGATATTTTGGCATAAATGTCAGTTAGTACTTGATGTGATAGCAATGGATTAAACGAGTGTTACCTTGTTTCCTATTCTAGCACATCAGTGTCTCAATACATACGGTATTAATCTGTTAATGTTCGATAAACGTCTGTTTATTATAACTGTCCTGATTATGTTGTGACGTATTTCCGGGTCACGTTCTCGTATCAAGTGCGCTTCCAGTTACGTTATAAAATGCAAAATCTTGATATTTATTAATTAAAGATAGTTTAAAGACTAAACGAGTTAATAAAAACAATATCAATACATTGTAAATATTATGTTCTTGCATGTTTGAGAAGCAGACGACGTTTGATCATAATCTCGAAACTAGAAAAAAAAAAAAATGAAAAAAAATGTGGTTTAACATTTGAAAAAAAAAGTTTGAAGGGGACAAAATCAATTGGTTCTTTTATGAATTAATAAAAGTGATACAAAAAAGAAATATAGTAAATAATAGATAGTATTTTTTTTCAAAAACATCATCCTTAGAGAGTATGTGCTGGGCATGATCATTTAGAATCTTTGCAATACGTCAAACTCTTTCCAACGCGCATCAGCTTGAGATTAGGCCACTGTTTACAAAATGGCGACTGGAAGTAGCAAGGCGGATTAAATTGGAACTTCAATTGTGAATATTTCGGCAAGTAAACATTGTTCACAAAGCCCATGTGGTCTGTTCATCTAATTTAGTTAAGATGTACTCAGACCAGTCGTTGTTTAGTCGCTAGGGTCATTCACAAAAAAAATAGTATTATTATATAAACTTATTGTAGTTAAACAGAATTATACCCCTTATATATAGCCCTCATATAATAATACACACATAATATACAGCCCTAACATAATTATAGATCTATTTTATAGCCCTCACATAGTTTTACCCCTAATATACAGCCCTAAAATAATTATACACCTAATATATAACCCTTATATAAGTATACACCTAATGTAAACCCTTACAAAATTAGAGATCTATTAAATAGCCCTAACATAATTAAACCCCTTATATATAGCCCTCACATATTTATATACCTAATATATAGCCCTAACAAACATTGTAAATACACACCTTACATAACTATACATCTAATATATAACGATTACATATTTATACACCTAATGTATAGCTCTTACATAATTATAGACCTAATATAAAGCCCTAACATAAATATACATCTAAGATATAGTCCCAAAATAGTTATACATATAATATATAACCCTCACATCAATACACACCTAATATATAGCCCTCACATAATTATAGATCTATTATAACGCCCTAATATCATTATACACCTAATATATAGCCCTCATATAATCATACGCCTAGGATATAGCCCTATACAGCTAATATAGAACCCTAACATAATTGTACACCTATTCTATGACCCTAAGATAATTATAGACCTAAAGCATAGTCCTAACATAATTATACGCCTAATGTACCGCCCAAACATAATTATTCCACTACTTTATAGCCCTTACATAATTATACAACTAATATATAGTTCTAACATAATTATACACCTTATATATAGCCCTCACATAATTATACACCTAATATATAGTCTTCATATAATGATACATCTAATATATAGCCCTAACATAATAACTCATTTAATAAATAGTCCCAACATAATTATAAACCTTATATATAGCCCTTACATAATTATACACCTAATGTTAAACCCTTACATAAATATACATCTAATATATAGCCCTCGCATAAGTATACACCTAACATATAGTCCCAACATAATTATACACCTAATACATAGTCTTCACATAATTATAAACCTACTATATAACCCCTACATAATTATACACCTAATATATAGCCCTCATATAATTATGCGTCTAATATATACTCCCATCATAATTATACACTAAAAGATATAGCCCTAACATAAGTATACACCTAATATATAGCCCTAACATAACTATACACCTAATGTATACCCTAACAAAATTAGAGATCTATTAATTAGCCCTAACATAATTTAACCCCTCATATACAGCCCTCACATATTTATATACCTAATATATAGCCCTAACAAACATTGTAAATACACACCTTATATGTAGGCCTTACATAATTATACACCTAATATATAACGATTACATATTTATACACCTAATGTATAGCTCTTACATAATTATAGACCTAATATAAAGCCCTAAAATAACTATACATCTAAGATATAGTCCCAACATAGTTATACATTTAATATATAGCCCTCACATCAATACACACCTAATATATAGCTCTCAAATAATTATAGATCTATTATATTGCCCTAACATAATTATACACCTTATATACAGCCCTAACATAATTATACAACTAATATATAGTCCCAACATAGTTATTCATATAATATATAGCCCTCACATCAATACACACCTAATATATAGCCCTCACATAATTATAGATCTATTATAACGCCCTAATATCATTATACACCTAATATATAGCCCTCAAATAATTACACGCCTAAGATATAGCCCTATACAGCTAATATATAACCCTTACATAATTATACTATTATATGACCCTAAGATAATTATATACCTAAAATATAGTCCCAACATAATTATACGCCTAATGTACCGCCAAAACATAATTATTCCCCTACTTTATAGCCCTTACATAATTATACAACTAAGATATAGTTCTAACATAATTATACACCTTATATATAGCCCTCACATAATTATACACCTTATATATAGTCTTCATATAATGATACATCTAATATATAGCCCTAACATCAATACACGCATAATATACAGCCCTAACATAATTATAGATCTATTTTATATCCTCACATAGTTTTACCCCTAATATATAGCCCTAACATAATCATACCTCTAATATACAGCCCTAAAATAGTTATACACCTAATATATAACCCTAATATAATTATACACCTAATATATAGCCCTCATATAATTATACGTCTACTGTATACTCCCAACATAATAATACACTAAAATATATAGCCCTAACATAATTATACACCTAATATACAGCCCTCACATATTCATATACCTTATATATAGCCCTTACATAATTATACATCTAAGATATAGTCCCAACATAGTTATACATATAATATATAGCCCTCACATCAATACACACCTAATATATAGCCCTCACATACTTATAGATCTATTATATTGCCCTTACATCATAATACACCTAATACATAGCCCTCACATAATTATACGCCTAAGTCATAGCCCTCGCATACCTATACAGCTAATATATAACCCTAACATAATTATACACCTATTATATAACCCTAAGATAATTATTCACCTAAAATATAGCCCTTACATAGTTATACGCCTAATATATAGCCCTAACATAATTACACATTAAGTATATAGTCCGAACATTATTGTAAACCTTATATATAACCCTAACATAATTATACACGTAATATGAAGCCCTCACATAATTAAGACCTAATATACAGCCCTAACATAATTGTACACCAATTATACAGCCCTAACATAATTTTACAACTTACATATAGCCCTCACATAATTATACACCTAATATATAGCCCAAACATAATTATACGCCTAATATATAGTCCTAACATAATTATACACCTTATATATAGCCCTCACATAATTACACACCTAATATATAGCCTTCTCATATTATACACCTAATATACATCCCAAACATAATTATACCACAAATATATAGCCCTCATATAAGTATACACCTAATATATAACCCTAACTTAAATACACACATAATATACAGCCCTAACATAATTATAGATCTATTTTATAGCCTCACATAGTTTTACTCCTAATATATAGCCCTAACATAATCATACCTCTAATATACAGCCCTAAAATAATTATACACCTAATATAAAGCCCTTACATAATCATACCTCTAATATACAGCCCTAACATAATTATTCACCTAATAGCTAACCCTAATATAATTATACACCTAATATATAGCCCTCATATAATTATCATTATCATTTGTGTTATTTTTTACCTTTTTCGGGGTCAAAAATCAAAAGTGCTTCAGTTACAGTAAATATGTAAAAAGGAGATATCAATAATATATAATTTTCCAGTTTGTTGCATAATTTGTATCATATTGAACATTATAAAGTTGTACAGCAAAATTGAACCTGCTACAATTAAAAATGGCAACACAATGACAATTTAAGTGATCAATCTTGTGTCAAAAAAAGTGAAATTTTGGCCTTTTTTGAGGCGCAAGAAATGCACATTAATACACCTTTTCAAAATGGCCACCGAATTGGTATTTTTTTAAATTCTTGTAAAAAAAATTCTACAAACAACAGGCATCTAGTTTTTTGACATATTTTTCAGATGCGTGTTTGCTTATAAATTTGATCATAATTTGTTAAATATTACAAAAACCCATTACACCAGATCAAAACGAGACTTGAACGTGACTGAAACCTCAGAGGAGTACATCCTTAATGTATAGCTTTGACATAATTACACTCCTAATGTTTAGCCCTAATGTAAGTGTTGCTTAACAGATACCTATTTGTTCAATGCAGTTTATCTTGGTCACGTTTATTAACAGGCGAGGGCCAGCATGGACATCCACGTGACTTCAGATACGGGTATTTGATATGTCTAGTTACGTGTGTGGTAACGTGACCCCTATATTGACATTGACATAGTTCGAGTTTTAATTTATTTTGTTGACTATGCGTATTTGTTGATTATGCTTTGGAAGGGTTTCGGCCACGCTATAAAATAGCTTACCATCTGCATTTAAGACTCTTTCGCACATACGATGTTCGTCATGTACACACCACCCTATATATCTATAAATATTCATACCGATGTAAAATGTTGATTTGTGTGCCTTTTTATTTACTATATTTATAACTGTCACTGAACATGTAGGTGCATTATTATGCATGTGCAGTAAAGTGCCTTAGAGTAATTTTCAAATTATTTAGGGCGCTATACAATTGTTGTATCTATTATTCATTTTATTTTTTAATTGCATAATATGCCGAATGTGTATTTGGCATTCTGAGGTGTACCAAGGTTTAAGTATAAGTGGAAGAGCAAAGTTGGCCAAAGAAAAACTCCAGCACAATGTTCAGGGAAAGGTGGTGGGTGTTAGGGCAGAGGAAACGAGGAAAAATGGGTTCTTAATACCGACCTCTATATTGCTTTTCATCTGGTACATCATCGATGGTCGGGTTGGTCAGGCATACACGTGTCCAAGTCAGGGAAGGGGTGATAAGGTAATAGGGTCATGTTTATTTTGTTTTCATAATGACCCTACATGGACATTTTTCACGATAAGAAATGTGTTTCGTAAGCACTTGTTTTTCTGGTACTATATAAGGCCACTACTGCTCAGAGATACCACACAATACAGCGACGCCTACTATACTACCTTCCACTACAAGGTAAGATTTTCCTACTTTTTTCTCCTCACATGGCATGGTAAGATTTTCTATACAAACCCTTCGTTACAAGGCAGATTTCATCCTATACCCTCCACTAAAAGGTAAGATTTTTCTACTTAAATCCTCAACCACAAGATTGTTCTACTTATACCCTCAAGTACAAAGTCAGATAGATCAGGTTTTTCTATTAACACCCCCCATTACAAGGTAAGGTTTTTCTATTAACACCCTCCATTACAAGGTAAGCTTTTTCTATTAACACCCTCCATTACAAGGTAAGGTTTTTCGTCGTATACCCTCCAGTACAAAGTAAGACTTTTCTAGTGATATTCTCCTTCAAAAGGTACGTAAGATTGTTTTGCTTTTATCCTTCTGTACGAGGAACGATTTTCCCTTCTCATTGTACTTACTCCCTCTTATATAAGGTTAAACGTTTCTACTGATACCTTCCAGTAGCATGGTAAGATTCTTCAATTGATTTTAGTACACGACCTTATTCGTTTGGTTTTTTCTGCTTATACCCTTTAGTAAAAGGAACGATTTTATTACTTATTCCGTTCTAACACATAACAAGATTCATTTTCTTATACCATCAAGTACATGGTAAGCTTTTTCTACTGATACTTTCCAATACAAGGTAAGCTTTTTCTACTGACATTCTCTAGTACATGGTAAGCTTTTTCTACTGATACTCTCAAGTACAAGGTAAGCTTTTTCTACTGATACTCTCCAGTACAAAGTAAGCTTTTTCTACTGATACTCTCCAGTACAAGGTAAGCTTTTTCTACTGATACTCCCAAGTACAATGTAAGCTTTTTCTACTGATATTCTCCAGTACAAGGTAAGCTTTTTCTACTGATACTCTCCAGTACAAGGTAAGCTTTTTCTACTGATACTCCCCAGTACAATGTAAGCTTTTTCTACTGATATTCTCCAGTACAAGGTAAGCTTTTTCTACTGATACTCTCCAGTACAAGGTAAGCTTTTTCTACTGATACTCTCCAGTACAAGGTAAGGTTTTTCTACTAATACTCTCCAGTACAAGGTAAGCTTTTTCTACTACTACTCACCAGTAAAAGGTAAGCTTTTTCTACTGATACTCTCCAGTACAAGGTAAGCTTTTTCTACTGATACTCTCCAGTACAAGGTAAGCTTTTTCTACTGATACTCTCCAGTACAAGGTAAGCTTTTTCTACTGATACTCTCCAGTACAAGGTAAGCTTTTTCTACTGATACTCTCCAGTACAAGGTAAGCTTTTTCTACTGATACTCTCCAGTACAAGGTAAGCTTTTTCTACTGATACTCTCCAGTACAAGGTAAGCTTTTTCTACTGATACTCTCCAGTACAAGGTAAGCTTTTTCTACTGATACTCTCCAGTACAAGGTAAGCTTTTTCTACTGATACTCTCCAGTACAAGGTAAGCTTTTTCTACTGATATTCTCCTGTACAAGGTAAGCTTTTTCTACTATTACTCTCCAGTACAAGGTAAGCTTTTTCTACTGATACTCTCCAGTACAAGGTAAGCTTTTTCTACTTATACTCTCCAGTACAAGGTAAGCTTTTTCTACTGATATTCTCCTGTACAAGGTAATCTTTTTCTACTGATACTCTCCAGTACAAGGTAAGCTTTTTCTACTATTACTCTCCAGTACAAGGTAAGCTTTTTCTACTGATACTCTCCAGTACAAGGTAAGCTTTTTCTACTGATACTCTCCAATACAAGGTATTTTTTTTCTACTTAAACCCTCTAGTACAAGGTTTGGTTATTCACATTTTACATTGACATTCACATTTACATAACCTGTGTTTAAATATATCAGTAGGTTATAGAATACACTCTTCTCCTTTCCATGTACATAAAAAAAGAACAAGATTATAAAAGGTAATCTAAACAGTGATGTTAAATTCCGATAAGTCGTTGTTTAGGGCTCAACTATATGCGCTATTCGTTTAAAAATTTGTAAAGGGTCACATAGTGAGAATGTTTGAGAAACTCAATGAAAAGTACGGAGCTTTATGTCCGTCGGACAGAATAGATGTATAGCGTCACAAAAATAAATAGACTAATAACGTTTTGATTTAAATATTCCAGCCATGCGGTGCCTTGTCTATCTTACCTACTGCGTGGCCGTATCCTGCGCACTGGCCGTGGTGCAGCCCCTACCCAATGTCCAACAAGCAGCACCGCCAGCTTTCTGCCATGACCAGGAATGTCCGAAGTATTCAGTGACACAGTCATTTACGGTAAACTCGATGTTTTCGTTTTTTCTTTCTTTAGTGGCAGCGATGAAGGTTCCTAATTTGGGCACTGTTGACAGAGCTGTCTTAATTCAAAATGAATGAAAAAAGATAGCCTATCCAATAGTACATCAAAAAAAGTACATGTATGTATAACTTGTCGACGAGGATAAGTTAAAAATGTTTCTCGCATAGATGAGGGTTCCAAGGGGATGTATCTCACTCACAAAGATGAGTTTACCAAGGGGATGTTTCTCACTAACATATATAAGAGTAACAAGGGGATGTTTCTCGAATAGATGAGGGTAACAAGGGGATGTATCTCACATAGATGAGGGTAACAAGGGAATGAATCTCACAAAGATCAAAGTAACAAGGGAATGTATCTCACATACATGAGGAGAACAAGAGAATATATCTCACATAGATGAGGGTAAACAGGGAATGTATCATACAAAGATGAGGGTAACAAGGTAACGTATATCACATAGATGAGGGTAACGAGGGTATGCATCTCACATAGATGAGGGTAAAAAGGAAATGCATCTCACAAAGATGAGGATAAAAGAGAATATATCTCACAAAGATGAATGTAATAAGGGAATGTGTCACACATAGATGAAGGTAACAAGGAAATGTATCTCACAAAGATAAAGGTCACATGGTAATATATCTCCTATAAATGAGAGTAACAAAGGAACGTATACGGGTAACAACGGAATATATCTCACATAGATGAGGGTAACAATGGAATATATCTCATAAAGATTAGGGTAACAATGGAATTGTATCTCACATAGATGAGGGTAACAAGGGGATGTATCTCACATAGATAAGGGTAACAAGGGGATGTATCCCACAAAAATGAGGATAAAAAGGGAATGTATCTCACTTAGATGAGGGAAACAAGGTAATGTATCTCACAAAAATGAGGATAAAAAGGGAATGTATCTCACTTAGATGAGGGAAACAACGGAATGTATCTCACAAAGATGAGGATAGAGAGGGGATGTATCTCACAAAGAGGAAGGTAACAAGGGGATGTATCTCATATAGATGAGGGTAACAAGGGGATGCATCTCACATAGATGAGGGTAACAAGGGGATGTATCTCACATAGATGAGGATGAAAGTGAATGTATCTTACAAAGATGAGGATAAAAGGGGATGTATCTCACAAAGATGAGGGTAACAAGGTCATGTATCTTACCAAAATGAGGATAAAAAGGGAATGTATCTCCGATAGTTGAGTGAAACAAAGGAATGTATCTCACAAAGATGAGGATAAAACGGAATGTATCTCACAAAAATTAGGATAAAAAGGGAATGCATCTCAACTAGATGAGGATAAAAATGGAATGTATCTCACAAAGAAGAGGATAAAAGGGAATGTATCCAACAAAGATGAGGATAGAGAGGGGATGTATCTCACAAAGGTGAGGGTAACAAGGGAATGCATCTGACATCATTGAAGGTAACAATTGAATGTATGTCGTAAGATGAGGGTAACAAGGTAATGTATCTACTATAGATGAGGGTAACAAGGGGATGTATCTCACATAGATAGGGGTAACAAGGTAATGTATCTACTATAGATGAGGGTAACAATTGAGTGTATCTCACAAAGATGAGGGTAACAAGGGAATGTGTCTCACTAAGATGAGGGTAACAAGGTTTATGTATCTCACAAAAATGAGGATAAAAAGGAATGTATCTCACAAAGATGAGGATAGAGAGGGGATGTATCTCACAAAGATGGAGTAACAAGAGAATGCATCTGACATCATTGAAGGTAGCAATTGAATGCATGTCACAAGATGAGGGTAACAAGGTAATGTATCTACTGTAGATGAGGGTAACAATTGAGTGTATCTCACAAAGATGAAGGTAACAAAGAATGTATCTCACAAAGATTAGGATAAAAAGGGAATGTATCTCATCTAGATGAAGATAAAAAGGGAATGTATCTCACAAAGAAGAGGATAAAAGGGAATGTATCCCACAAAAATGAGGATAGAAAGGGGATGTATCTCACAAAGGTAAGGGTAACAAGGGAATGTATCTGACATCATTGAAGGTAAAAATTGAATGTATGTCACAAGATGAGGGTAACAAGGTAATGTATCTACTGTAGATGAGGGTAAAAATTGAGTGTATCTCACATAGTTGAGGGTAACAAGGCAATGTGTCTCACAAAGATGGGGATAAAAAGGGAATGTATCTCACAAAGATGAGGGTAACAAGGGAATGTGTCTCACTAAGATGAGGGTAACAGGTAATGTATCTCACAAAAATGAGGGTAAATTTAACAAGGGGATGTATCTCACATAGATAAAGGTAACAAGGGAATGTATCTCATATATATGAGTGTAACAAAGGAAAGTATCTCACATAGATGAGTTTAGCAAGGAGATGTTTGTCACATAGATGAGGATAAAAAGGAAATTATTTGACAAAAGTGAGGGAAACAAGGGATCAATGTATCTCGCATAGATGAAGATAACAAGGAATGTATCTCACAAAGATGTGGATAACAAGGAAATGTATATCACAAAGATGAGGGTAACAAGGGAATGTATCTCACAAAGATGAGAGTAACAATGGAATGTATCTCAGATATATGAGGGTAATACAAGAATGCATATCTCATAGCTGAGGGTAACAAGGGGATGTATCTCACATAGATGAGGTAACAAGGGAATGTATGTCACAAAGATGAGTATAACAAGGGAATGTATCTCACATAGATGAGGGTAACAAGGGGATGTATCTCACAAAAATGAGGATAAAAAGGGAATGTATCTCACACAAATGAGGGAAACAACGGAATGTATCTCACTTAGATGAGGGAAACAATCGAATGTATCTCACAAAGATGAGGGTAAGACGGGAATGTATCTCACATAGTTCAGGGTAACAATTAAATGTATCTCACAAAGATGAGGGTAAAAGGGGAATGCATCTGACATAGAAGAGGGTAACAAGAGCATGTATCTTACATAAATGAGATTAACAAGGGAATGTATCTGACATAGATGAGATTAACAAATGGAATGTAATTGACGAAGATGGGGGTAACAAGGGAATGTATCTCCATTACGTGAGGGAAACAAGGGATCAGTGTATCTCACTTAGATGAGGATAGTAAGAGAATGTATTTCACAAAGATGAAGATAACAAGGGAATGTATCTCACAAAGATGACGATAACAAGGGAATGCATCGCAGATAGATGAGGGTAATAAGGGAATGTCTCTCTCATAGATAAGGGTAAAAAGAGAATGTATCTCACAAAGATGAGATCATTGAAGGTAGCAATTGAATGCATGTCACAAGATGAGGGTAACAAGGTAATGTATCTCACAAAGATGAAGATAGAGAGGGGATGTATCTCACAAAGATGGAGTAACAAGAGAATGCATCTGACATCATTGAAGGTAGCAATTGAATGCATGTCACAAGATGAGGGTAACAAGGTAATGTATCTCACAAAAATGAGGGTAAGAAGGGAATGCATCTGACATACATCTAGATGGAAGTAACCAGGGAATGTATCTCACAAATATGAGATTAACAAGGGAATGTATATGACAAGAATGAGGGCAATAAGGGAATGTATCTCACAAATACAAGGGTAACAAAGGAAAGTATCTCACATAGAGCACGAATTTATCAATGTATTCAGCTAAACAAATCGTCCGTTTTCTTGAATCTAAAATTCTCAATGTTATTTATATTTGGTATGTATCTCACAAAGATGAGATTTACAAGGGAATTTATCTCAATTAGTTCAGTGTAACAATTAAATGTATCTCACACATATGAGGGTAACAAGGGAATGCATCTGACGTAGAAGAGGGTAACAAGGGAATGTATCTTTTATAAATGAGATTTACAAGGGAAAGTATCTGACATAGATGATATTAACAAGGGAATGTAATTGACGAAGATGGGGGTAACAAAGGAATGTATCTCATAAAGATAAGGGTAACAAGGGAATGTATCTCACAAAGATGAGGTTAACAAGGGAATGTATCTTACATAAATGACACTAATAAGGGAATGTATCTCACATAGATGAGGTTAGCAAAGATATGTATCTCACATAGATGAGGATAAAAAGGGAATTATCTGACAAAGGTGAGGGAAACAATGTTATGTAGATATATCTCACAAAGATGAAGACAACAAGGAATACTTCTCACAAAGATGAGGATAACAAGGAAATGTATATCACAAAGATGTTGATACATGTAACAAGGGAATGTATTTCAGATAGATGAGGGTAATGATGGAATGTATCTATCATAGATGAGGGTAAAAAGAGAATGTATCTCACAAAGATGATGGTTAAAAGGGAATGTTTCTCCATTACGTGAGGGAAACAAGGGATCAATGTATCTCACAAAGGTGAGGATAACAAGGGAATGTATCTCAGATAGATGAGAGTAATAAGGGAATTTATCACATACCTGTTGAATCTTGTTTTAGTAATACAAGCAATTTTCATACCATGAAATACAACGTTCTGTATTGCACATGTGCAATACGGAATGTTGTATTTACCTACTAGCCGGAACTACATTTTATGAGAATCCCCTTGTCATGGCGAACTGAAAAGTTCCCGGTATTTGCAAAAAATATCAAAGTTTAGAAAATCTTTGTATCGATCTCTACCAAATACGGAAGGTATGTGATTAAAGAAAGACCACACACTTGTGTGTGGTCTTGCATATGTATCTCTCATAGATGAGGGTTAAAAGAGAATGTATCTTACAAAGATGAGGGTAAAAAGGGAATGTATCTGCATTACGTGAGGGAAACAAGGGATCAATGTATCTCACTTAGATGAGGATAAAAAGAGAATGTATCTCACATAAATGAGGATAGTAAGGGAATGTATCTCACATCGATGAGGGTAACAGGAGAATGTATCTCACAAAGATAAGGGGAACAATGTTATGTATCTCCTATAGGTGAGGGTAGTAAGAGAATGTATCTCACAAAGATGAGTGTAACAAGGGAATGCATCTCACATAGATGAGGGTAACAAGGGGATGTATCTCACAAAAATGAGGATAAAAAGGGAATGTATCTCACTTATATGAGGGAAACAACGGAATGTATCTCACTTAGATGAGGATAAAAGGGAATGTATCTCACAAAGATGAGGGTAAGAGGGGATTGTATCTCACAAAGATAAGGGGAACAATGTTATGTATCTCCTATAGGTGAGGGAAGTAAGTGAATGTATCTCACAAAGATGAGTGTAACAAGGGAATGCATCTGACATGTAGATGAGAGTAACCAGGGAATGTATCTTACAAAGATGAGGTAACAAGGGAATGTATCCGACATAGATATGATTAACAAGGGAATGTATCTGACATAGATGAGATTAACAAAGGAATGTATCTGGCAAGAATGAGGGTAACAAAGGAAAGTATCTCACATAGACGAGGATAACAAGTGAATTGTATCTCACATAGATAAGGAAAAAAGGGAAGTTATCTAACATATATGAGGGAAAGAAGGTAAAGGTATCTCACATCGATGAAGATAAAAAGGGAATGTATCTCACATAGATGAGGGTAACAAGGGGATGTATCCCCACAAAAATGAGGATAAAAAGGGAATGTATCTCACACAAATGAGGGAAACAACGGAATGTATCTCACTTAGATGAGGAAAACAATCGAATGTATCTCACAAAGATGAGGGTAAGACGGGAATGTATCTCACATAGTTCAGGGTAACAATTAAATGTATCTCACAAAGATGAGGGTAAAAGGGGAATGCATCTGACATAGAAGAGGGTAACAAGGGCATGTATCTTACATAAATGAGATTAACAAGGGAATGTATCTGACATAGATGAGTTTAACGAATGGAATGTAATTGACGAAGATGGGGGTAACAAGGGAATGTATCTCCATTACGTGAGGAAAACAAGGAATCCGTGTATCTCACTTAGATGAGGATAGTAAGAGAATGTATCTCACAAAAATGAGGATAACAAGGGAATGTATCTCACAAAGATGACGATAACAAGGGAATGTATCTCAGATAGATGAGGGTAATAAGGGAATGTATCTCTCATAGATAAGGGAAAAAAGAGAATGTATCTCACAAAGATGAGGGTAAAAATGGAATGTATCTCCATTACGTGAGGGAAACAAGGGATCAATGTTTCTCACTTAGATGAGGATAAAAAGGGAATGTATCTCACATAAATGAGGATAATAAGGGAATGTATCTCACTTAGATTAGGATAAAAAGGGAATGTATCTCACATCGATGAGGGTAACAACGGAGGGGAACAATGTTATGTATCTCCTATAGATGAGGGTAACAAGGGAATGCATCTGACATACATCTAGATGGAAGTAACCAGGGAATGTATCTCACAAAGATGAGGTAACAAGGGAACGTATCTGACATAGATATGATTAACAAGGGAATGTATATGACAAGAATGAGGGCAATAAGGGAATGTATCTCACAAATACAAGGGTAACAAAGGAAAGTATCTCACATAGAGCACGAATTTATCAATGTATTCAGCTAAACAAATCGTCCGTTTTCTTGAATCTAAAATTCTCAATGTTATTTATATTTGGTATGTATCTCACAAAGATGAGATTTACAAGGGAATTTATCTCAATTAGTTCAGTGTAACAATTAAATGTATCTCACACATATGAGGGTAACAAGGGAATGCATCTGACGTAGAAGAGGGTAACAAGGGAATGTATCTTTTATAAATGAGATTTACAAGGGAAAGTATCTGACATAGATGATATTAACAAGGGAATGTAATTGACGAAGATGGGGGTAACAAAGGAATGTATCTCATAAAGATAAGGGTAACAAGGGAATGTATCTCACAAAGATGAGGTTAACAAGGGAATGTATCTTACATAAATGACACTAATAAGGGAATGTATCTCACATAGATGAGGTTAGCAAAGATATGTATCTCACATAGATGAGGATAAAAAGGGAATTATCTGACAAAGGTGAGGGAAACAATGTTATGTAGATATATCTCACAAAGATGAAGACAACAAGGAATACTTCTCACAAAGATGAGGATAACAAGGAAATGTATATCACAAAGATGTTGATACATGTAACAAGGGAATGTATTTCAGATAGATGAGGGTAATGATGGAATGTATCTATCATAGATGAGGGTAAAAAGAGAATGTATCTCACAAAGATGATGGTTAAAAGGGAATGTTTCTCCATTACGTGAGGGAAACAAGGGATCAATGTATCTCACAAAGGTGAGGATAACAAGGGAATGTATCTCAGATAGATGAGAGTAATAAGGGAATTTATCACATACCTGTTGAATCTTGTTTTAGTAATACAAGCAATTTTCAGACCATGAAATACAACGTTCTGTATTGCACATGTGCAATACGGAATGTTGTATTTACCTACTAGCCGGAACTACATTTTATGAGAATCCCCTTGTCATGGCGAACTGAAAAGTTCCCGGTATTTGCAAAAAATATCAAAGTTTAGAAAATCTTTGTATCGATCTCTACCAAATACGGAAGGTATGTGATTAAAGAAAGACCACACACTTGTGTGTGGTCTTGCATATGTATCTCTCATAGATGAGGGTTAAAAGAGAATGTATCTTACAAAGATGAGGGTAAAAAGGGAATGTATCTGCATTACGTGAGGGAAACAAGGGATCAATGTATCTCACTTAGATGAGGATAAAAAGAGAATGTATCTCACATAAATGAGGATAGTAAGGGAATGTATCTCACATCGATGAGGGTAACAGGGGAATGTATCTCACAAAGATAAGGGGAACAATGTTATGTATCTCCTATAGGTGAGGGTAGTAAGAGAATGTATCTCACAAAGATGAGTGTAACAAGGGAATGCATCTCACATAGATGAGGGTAACAAGGGGATGTATCTCACAAAAATGAGGATAAAAAGGGAATGTATCTCACTTATATGAGGGAAACAACGGAATGTATCTCACTTAGATGAGGATAAAAGGGAATGTATCTCACAAAGATGAGGGTAACAGGGGAATGTATCTCACAAAGATAAGGGGAACAATGTTATGTATCTCCTATAGGTGAGGGTAGTAAGAGAATGTATCTCACAAAGATGAGTGTAACAAGGGAATGCATCTCACATAGATGAGGGTAACAAGGGGATGTATCTCACAAAAATGAGGATAAAAAGGGAATGTATCTCACTTATATGAGGGAAACAACGGAATGTATCTCACTTAGATGAGGATAAAAGGGAATGTATCTCACAAAGATGAGGGTAAGAGGGGATTGTATCTCACAAAGATAAGGGGAACAATGTTATGTATCTCCTATAGGTGAGGGAAGTAAGTGAATGTATCTCACAAAGATGAGTGTAACAAGGGAATGCATCTGACATGTAGATGAGAGTAACCAGGGAATGTATCTCACAAAGATGAGGTAACAAGGGAATGTATCTGACATAGATATAATTAACAAGGGAATGTATCTGACATAGATGAGGTTAACAAAGTAATGTATCTCACATAGACGAGGATGACAAGTGAATTGTATCTCACAAAGTTGAGGGTAACAAGGGAATGTGTCTCACAAAGATGGGGATAAAAAGGGAATGTATCTCACAAAGATGAGGGTAACAAGGGAATGTGTCTCACTAAGATGAGGGTAACAAGGTAATGTATCTCACAAAAATTAGGGGAACAACGGAATGCATCTGACATAGATGATTTAACTAGGGGATGTATCTCACATAGATAAGGGTAACAAGGGAATGTATCTCACAAAGATGAGGGTAACAAGGGAATGTGTCTCACAAAGATGGGAATAAAAAGGGAATGTATCTCACAAAGATGAGGGTAACAAGGGAATGTGTCTCACTAAGATGAGGGTAACAAGGTAATGTATCTCACAAAAATTAGGGGAACAACGGAATGCATCTGACATAGATGATTTAACTAGGGGATGTATCTCACATAGATAAGGGTAACAAGGGAATGTATCTCACAAAGATGAGGGTAACAAGGGAATGTGTCTCACAAAGATGGGAATAAAAAGGGAATGTATCTCACAAAGATGAGGGTAACAAGGGAATGTGTCTCACTAAGATGAGGGTAACAAGGTAATGTATCTCACAAAAATTAGGGTAACAACGGAATGCATCTGACATAGATGATTTAACTAGGGGATGTATCTCACATAGATAAGGGTAACAAAGGAAAGTATCTCACATAGATGAGTTTAGCAAGGAGATGTATGTCACATAGATGAGGATAAAAGGGAAATTATTTGACAAATGTGAGGGAAACAAGGGATCAATGTATCTCGCATATATGAGGATAACAAGGAATGTATCTCACAAAGATGTGGATAACAATGTTATGTATCTCCAATATGTGAGGGTAGGAAGAGAATGTATCTCACAAAGATGAGTGTAACAAGGGAATGCATCTGACATGTAGATGAGAGTAACCAGGGAATGTATCTCACAAAGATGAGGTAACAAGGGAATGTATCTGACATAGATATGATTAACAAGGGAATGTATCTGACATAGATGATATTAACAAGGGAATGTATCTCACAAAGATGAGGGTAACAAAGGAAAGTATCTCACATAGACGAGGATAACAAGTGAATTGTATCTCACATAGATAAGGAAAAAAGGGAAATTATCTAACATATATGAGGGAAAGAAGGTTAAGGTATCTAACATCGATGAAGGGAAGTAAGGGAATGTCTCTCACAAAGATGAGTGTAACAAGGGGATGTATCCCACAAAAATGAGGATAAAAAGGGAATGTATCTCACTTATATGAGGGAAACAACGAATGTATCTCACTTAGATGAGGATAAAAGGGAATGTTTCTCACAAAGATGAGGGTAAGACGGGATTGTATCTCACAAAGATAAGGGGAACAATGTTATGTATCTCCTATAGGTGAGGGAAGTAAGTGAATGTCTCTCACAAAGATGAGTGTAACAAGGGAATGCATCTGACATGTAGATGAGAGTAACCAGGGAATGTATCTTACAAAGATGAGGTAACAAGGGAATGTATCCGACATAGATATGATTAACAAGGGAATGTATCTGACATAGATGAGATTAACAAAGGAATGTATCTGGCAAGAATGAGGGTAACAAAGGAAAGTATCTCACATAGACGAGGATAACAAGTGAATTGTATCTCACATAGATAAGGAAAAAAGGGAAGTTATCTAACATATATGAGGGAAAGAAGGTAAAGGTATCTCACATCGATGAAGATAAAAAGGGAATGTATCTCACATAGATGAGGGTAACAAGGGGATGTATCCCCACAAAAATGAGGATAAAAAGGGAATGTATCTCACACAAATGAGGGAAACAACGGAATGTATCTCACTTAGATGAGGAAAACAATCGAATGTATCTCACGAAGATGAGGGTAAGACGGGAATGTATCTCACATAGTTCAGGGTAACAATTAAATGTATTTCACAAAGATGAGGGTAAAAGGGGAATGCATCTGACATAGAAGAGGGTAACAAGGGCATGTATCTTACATAAATGAGATTAACAAGGGAATGTATCTGACATAGATGATATTAACAAGGGAATGTATCTCACAAAGATGACGATAACAAGGGAATTTATCTCAGATAGATGAGGGTAATAAGGGAATGTATCTCTCATAGATAAGGGAAAAAAGAGAATGTATCTCACAAAGATGAGGGTAAAAATGGAATGTATCTCCATTACGTGAGGGAAACAAGGGATCAATGTTTCTCACTTAGATGAGGATAAAAAGGGAATGTATCTCACATAAATGAGGATAGTAAGGGAATGTATCTCACTTAGATAGGATAAAAAGGGAATGTATCTCACATAAATGAGGATAGTGAGGGAATGTATCTCACTTAGATTAGGATAAAAAGGGAATGTATCTCACAAAGATGACGATAACAAGGGAATTTATCTCAGATAGATGAGGGTAATAAGGGAATGTATCTCTCATAGATAAGGGAAAAAAGAGAATGTATCTCACAAAGATGAGGGTAAAAATGGAATGTATCTCCATTACGTGAGGGAAACAAGGGATCAATGTTTCTCACTTAGATGAGGATAAAAAGGGAATGTATCTCACATAAATGAGGATAGTAAGGGAATGTATCTCACTTAGATTAGGATAAAAAGGGAATGTATCTCACATCGATGATGGTAACAACGGAGGGGAACAATGTTATGTATCTCCTATAGATGAGGGTAACAAGGGAATGCATCTGACATACATGTAGATGGAAGTAACCAGGGAATGTATCTCACAAAGATGAGGTAACAAGGGAACGTATCTGACATAGATATGATTAACAAGGGAATGTATATGACAAGAATGAGGGCAATAAGGGAATGTATCTTACAAATACAAGGGTAACAAAGGAAAGTATATCACATAGATAAGGATAAAAGTGAAATTATTTAACATATATGAGGGAAAGAAGGTAATGGTATCTCACATCGATGAAGATAAAAAGGGAATGTATCACACATAGATGAGGGTAACAAGGGGATGTATCTCACAAAAATGAGGATAAAAAGGGAATGTATCTCACTTAGATGAGGGAAACAACGGAATGTATCTCACAAATATGAGATTAACAAGGGAATTATCTCACATAGTTCAGGGTAACAAATAAATGTATCTCACAAAGATGAGGGTAACAAGGGAATGTATCTTACATAAATGACATTAATAAGGGAATGTATCTGACATAGATGAGATTAACAAGAGAATGTATCTAACATAAATGAGGATACAAAGGGAATTATCTGACAAAGGTGAGGGAAACAGGGTAATGTAGATGAATCTCACAAAGATGAAGATAACAAGGAATATATCTCACAAAGATAAGGATAACAAGGAAATGTATGTCAGATATATAAGGGTAATAAGGGAATGTGTCTCTCATAGATGAGGATAAAAAGAGAATGTATCTCACAAAGATGAGGGTAAAAAGGGAATGTATCCCACATAAATGAGGATAGTAAGGGAATGTATCTCACTAAGGTGAGGATAAAAAGGGAATGTATCTCACATCGATGATGGTAGTTAGGGAATGTATCTCACAACGATGAGGGTAACAAAAGAATGTATCTCAGAAAGATGAGGGTAACAAAGGAAATTATCTCACATAGACGAGGATAACAAGATAATTGTATCTCACATAGATTAGGATAAAAAGGGAATGTATCTCATATAAATGGGGGAAAGAAGGTAATGGTATCTCGTATAGAAAAAGGTAAAAAGGGAATTATCTCACAAAGGTGAGGGAAACATGGTTATGTATATCACAAAGGTAAGTGAAAAAGGGAATATACCTCACTTAGATAGGATACAAAGGGAATGTATCTCACGAAGATGAGGATAACAAGGGAATGTATCTCACATAGATGAGGATAACAAGGGGATGTATCTCACATAGATGAGGATAACAAGGGAATGTGTTTTGCATAGATGAGGATAACAAGAAAATTGTATCTCACATAGATTAGGATAAAAAGGGAATGTATCTCACATAGATGAGGGTAACAAGGGAATCTATCTCACATAGATGAGGATAACAAGGGAATGAATCTCACACAGATGGTGGTAACAAGGGAATGTATCTCACACAGATGAGGATAACAAGGGAATGAATCTCACACAGATGGGGTAACAAGGGAATGTATCTCACACAGATGGGGGTTACAAGGGAATGTATCTCACACAGATGAGGGTAACAAGGGAATGCATCTCACATAGATGATGATAACAAGGTATTGTATCTCACATATATGAGGATATCAAGGGAATGCATCTCACATAGATGAGGATAACAAGGGATTGCATTTTATAGGAGGATTACAAGAGCAATTATCCGACAATTATAGAATAGAGTTCTTAACCTCGAGATCTTATTCCAAGGGTTGAAATTTCTCTCTGCATGACACATGAGTGATTAATTATTTTTCTACCTGACTCCTGTTCCGTAAACCATAGTTACAATGGTGACTTACAAGTACCGTGCAATTATCAAGGGCGCATGTGTGACATTATGAATGAAGCTTCCCTGGTTACACTGCATTTCAGAGTAAAAACGTGTTTGAGTTGACTTCTCCTAGGTAGGAAAAGAAGGGCTATCTTTTCCCTAGCAAAAACGGGAACATATCTGCTTAGTGTAAGAGAAATTAAAATCTTATTAACTTTGATTTCCAAATTATGCAATTTACATGTAGTACGAACTTATCAATGTATTCAGCTAAACAAATCGTCCGTTTTCTTGAATCTTAAATTCTCAATGTTTTTTATATTTGGTAACGTTTGTGGCTTCTTTATAAGCTATGTATTGTAGCAGATGTTGACCAGTCTGTAATTTACATACCTTTATTAATTGTTTTAGGGGTACGAGTTGCGACACTACGAGGAATCCGTGTGGGTAGCTACCAATTTGACTACAATGGAGTTTACCCAAAACGACAGCAGCGAAATGTTTTTCAAACTATTTCACTATATCTCCGGCAATAATTCTAAACGTAAGTATCATTATGTACAAGGTCTTTAATAATATTTGAATATATATATATAACAATGTCACTTCAGTAGCATTACGTACAGGGTATGTGATAGTATTTGTATATATATAACAATGTCACTTGAGTAGCATTACGTACAGGGTCTGTGATAGTATTTGTATATAAATAACAATGCCACTTGAGTACCATTATGTACAGGGTCTGTGATATTATTTATATATATATATATAACAATGTCACTTGAGTCGCATTATGTAAAGGGTCTGTTATAGTTTTTGTAAATACATAACAATGTCACTTGAGTACCATTATGTACAGGGTCTGTGATAGTATTTGTATATATATAACAATGTCACTTGAGTACCATTATGTACAGGGTCTGTGATAGTATTTGTATATATATAACAATGTCACTTGAGTACCATTATGTACAGGGTCTGTTATAGTATTTGTATATATATAACAATGTCACTTGAGTACCATTATGTACAGGGTGTGTGATAGTATTTGTATATATATAACAATGTCACTTGAGTACCATTATGTACAGGGTCTGTTATAGTATTTGTATATATATAACAATGTCACTTGAGTACCATTATGTACAGGGTCTGTTATAGTATTTGTATATATATAACAATGTCACTTGAGTACCATTATGTACAGGGTCTGTTATAGTATTTGTATATATATAACAATGTCACTTGAGTACCATTATGTACAGGGTCTGTTATAGTATTTGTATATATATAACAATGTCACTTGAGTACCATTATGTACAGGGTCTGTGATAGTATTTGTATATATATAACAATGTCACTTGAGTACCATTATGTACAGGGTCTGTTATAGTATTTGTATATATATAACAATGTCACTTGAGTACCATTATGTACAGGGTCTGTGATAGTATTTGTATATATATAACAATGTCACTTGAGTACCATTATGTACAGGGTCTGTTATAGTATTTGTATATATATAACAATGTCACTTGAGTACCATTATGTACAGGGTCTGTGATAGTATTTGTATATATATAACAATGTCACTTGAGTACCATTATGTACAGGGTCTGTTATAGTATTTGTATATATATAACAATGTCACTTGAGTACCATTATGTACAGGGTCTGTGATAGTATTTGTATATATATAACAATGTCACTTGAGTACCATTATGTACAGGGTCTGTTATAGTATTTGTATATATATAACAATGTCACTTGAGTACCATTATGTACAGGGTCTGTTATAGTATTTGTATATATATAACAATGTCACTTGAGTACCATTATGTACAGGGTGTGTGATAGTATTTGTATATATATAACAATGTCACTTGAGTACCATTATGTACAGGGTCTGTTATAGTATTTGTATATATATAACAATGTCACTTGAGTACCATTATGTACAGGGTCTGTGATAGTATTTGTATATATATAACAATGTCACTTGAGTACCATTATGTACAGGGTCTGTTATAGTATTTGTATATATATAACAATGTCACTTGAGTACCATTATGTACAGGGTCTGTTATAGTATTTGTATATATATAACAATGTCACTTGAGTACCATTATGTACAGGGTCTGTGATAGTATTTGTATATATATAACAATGTCACTTGAGTACCATTATGTACAGGGTCTGTTATAGTATTTGTATATATATAACAATGTCACTTGAGTACCATTATGTACAGGGTCTGTGATAGTATTTGTATATATATAACAATGTCACTTGAGTACCATTATGTACAGGGTCTGTTATAGTATTTGTATATATATAACAATGTCACTTGAGTACCATTATGTACAGGGTCTGTGATAGTATTTGTATATATATAACAATGTCACTTGAGTACCATTATGTACAGGGTCTGTTATAGTATTTGTATATATATAACAATGTCACTTGAGTACCATTATGTACAGGGTCTGTTATAGTATTTGTATATATATAACAATGTCACTTGAGTACCATTATGTACAGGGTCTGTTATAGTATTTGTATATATATAACAATGTCACTTGAGTACCATTATGTACAGGGTCTGTTATAGTATTTGTATATATATAACAATGTCACTTGAGTACCATTATGTACAGGGTCTGTTATAGTATTTGTATATATATAACAATGTCACTTGAGTACCATTATGTACAGGGTCTGTGATAGTATTTATATATATATATAACAATGTCACTTGAGCACCATTACGTACCGGGTGTGTGATAGTATTTGTATAAATATAACAATGTCACTTGAGTACCATTACGTACAGGGTCTGTTATAGTGTTTATATATATATATAACAATGTCACTTGAGTACCATTATGTACAGGGTATGTGATAGTATTTGTATATATATAACAATGTCACTTGAGAACCATTATTTACAGTGTCTTTTATAGTATTTATATATATATATATATATAACAATGTCACTTGAGTACCATTATGTACAGGGTCTGTTATAGTATTTGTATATATATAACAATGTCACTTGAGAACCATTATTTACAGGGTCTGTTATAGTATTTATATATATATATATATATAACAATGTCACTTGAGTACCATTATGTACAGGGTATGTGATAGTATTTGTATATATATAACAATGTCACTTGAGTACCATTACGTACAGGGTCTGTTATAGTGTTTATATATATATATAACAATGTCACTTGAGTACCATTACGTACAGGGTATGTGATAGTATTTGTATATATATAACAATGTCACTTGAGTACCATTATGTACAGGGTCTGTTATAGTATTTGTATATATATAACAATGTCACTTGAATATCATAATGTACAGGGTCTGTTATAGTATTTGAATATACATAACAATGTCACTTGAGTACCATTATGTACAGGGTCTGTTATAGTATTTGTATATACATAACAATGTCACTTGAGTACCATAATGTACAGGGTCTGTTATAGTATTTATATATATATATATAACAATGTCACTTGAGTAGCATTACGTACAGGGTCTGTTATGGTATTTATATATATATATAACAATGTCACTTGAGTACCATTATGTACAGGGTCTTTTATAGTATTTGTATATAAATAACAATGTCACTTGAGAACCATTATGTACAGGGTCTGTTATAGTATTTGTATATATATAACAATGTCACTTGAGTAGCATTACGTACAGGGTCTGTTATGGTATTTATATATATATATAACAATGTCACTTGAGTACCATTATGTACAGGGTCTGTTATAGTATTTGTATATATATATAACAATGTCACTTGAATATCATAATGTACAGGGTCTGTTATAGTATTTGTATATGCATAACAATGTCACTTGAGTACCATTATGTACAGGGTCTGTTATAGCATTTGTATATATA
Organism: Mizuhopecten yessoensis; assembly: GCF_002113885.1. Classification (NCBI taxonomy): domain Eukaryota; kingdom Metazoa; phylum Mollusca; class Bivalvia; order Pectinida; family Pectinidae; genus Mizuhopecten; species Mizuhopecten yessoensis. The sequence continues at coordinate 222,245 of NW_018404538.1, forward strand.
TTACAATGCCACGTGAGTACCATTACGTACAGGGTCTGTGATAGTATTTGAATATAAATAACAATGTCACTTGAGTACCATTATGTACAGGGTCTGTTATAGTATTTGTATATATATTACAATGCCACTTGAGTACCATTACGTACAGGGTCTGTTATAGTATTTGTATATATTTAACAATGTCACTTGAGTACCTGTGATAGTATTTGTATATATATAGCAATGTCACAAGACTTCCAACTGGAAAGGGGAGCCGAATGTGACCTAGTGGTGATACGCAACAAAAAGGGAGAGATCTACTCAAAAAGTTATCTTAATGACATCAGGCAAGGTTTGCGGCGGCATTTACAAGACCCATCATGTGACAGAGATTTCGACATTCCTTTATGAAGTGAAAGTAGAATATGTACAGCGACCCCTAGGAGAAGGGGCGCAACTCTTTGCGTCACGCTACTTTCCCGAAGTCTCAGCGGTCCAATTAGTGCCCGTCTCCAGGTATAGTTCCCGTTGTCAAGGGCGGATGCTTAATATACCAAATAGAACAAGGGTAGTTAACCAATAGCAATCCTAGAAAGTATCATGTGATGTACTAAACATATATATTATTACAGACGTTAAGATACCGATGACCACTTCGGTTATACCATATATACTATATGAATACAGACGTTAAGATACCGATGACAACCCCTGTTATACCATATATATATATATATATATGATTACAGACGTTAAGATACCGATGACCACTCCGGTTATACTAAAGGTGGAACACGGACCGGGACCAACATGTGAGAGCTTCTTTTATGACCACTTCATGGTACCATTTGAATTTCAAGACGATCCTCCAGTTCCAACCGACCCTAGTGTTTATATCACAGTGTTACCTCCCTTTGACGTCTACGTTAAGTAAGTTTTCTTTATATTCTTATACACTGTACAATGCTCTCCTACTCTAAGGACACTACTAACTTACTGTAATATGATATAATATGTAAAGGACACTGCTAAAAACTATAGTAAGATCCGTTATGTTAATTAAGTACACTGCTAAATACTGTAATATGATCTTTTATGTCAAGTACACTGCTTAATTCTGTAATATGCTCTGTTATGTTCTTTTATGTTAAGTACACTGCTGCATACTGTAATATGATCCGTTATGTTAAGTACACTGCAAAATACTGCAATATGATCCGTTATGTTAAGTACACTGCAAAATACTGCAATATGATCCGTTATGTTAAGTACACTGGTAAATAATGTACTATGATCCGTCATATTAAGTACACTGGTAAATAATGTACCATGATCCGTCATATTAAGTACACTGGTAAATAATGTACCATGATCCGTCATATTAAGTACACTGATACGTAATGTAATATGATCCGTCATGTTAAGGACACTGTTAAATACTGTTATATGATCCGTTATGTTAAGTACACTGGTAAGTAATGTAATATGATCCGTTATGTTAAGTACACTGCTAGATACTTAAGCATTATACTGCATTCTGTTCCGTGTTATTGTCCTAAACATGGAACATGATTGCAGACAAAATATATAACGCGCGTTATGATTATTTGTCTGTAATCCTGTTCCGTGTTATAGGACCAGGGCTCACTTGTATAAAACATCTCAACTCTTGAGATTTCCTCAAGTCTAAGATTTCCCATAGACAATACATTGCTTGAGATTTTCCTTAACTTTGAGATGTTTTATACAAGTGGGCCCATATCATGGAATAGAATGCTGTTTTTTGCATATAAATACATTTTTCATTATTTTTTTAAACTTTCATTTCTAAGTTCACAACGCACTTTTAAATTCGAATATCGCGCTGTTGTCACGTGACTTTTCCCGTACAAAAATAAAGTTCGTAAAAGTAAACAAAAAAATATTTCCACAATTTAATCAATAAATATATATTCAATTCACATTTTATGATAGACTTACATAAAACGGTGAATGTTACTGAATCATACTGAGATTGTTTGCTTATCCGCTTGCTAGTGCGGATGGGAATAGCTATCTGGTAGTTAGTCGGTTCCGTGGAGATATCCACGGAACTTGCCTTGGTAGTGTTATATAGTGGCAGTGCAGAGCAATAGTAAATATTGTAATATGATCTTTAATGTTAAATACACTGCTCAATACTGTAATATGATCCGTTATGTTAAGTACACTGATAAATACTGTTACATGATCCGATATGTTAAGAACCCTGCTAAATACTGTAAAACGATCCGTTCTGTTAAGGACACTGCTAAAAACTGTAGTATGATCTGTTATGTTCTTTTATGTTAAGTACACTGCTTAATATCGTACTATGATCAGCTATTTTAAGGACACTGCTTATTATTGTAATATGAACTTTTATGTTAAGTTGTATTTTTTGTGTAAAATAATTGCGACCTTTTCCACACTGTAAATCGATTTTCGTGATAGTCGGATATGATAAACTTATATCAATGTTTGTTACAGGTCTTTTGGAGGCCGCCCGTCATTCGACGAGAAAATGGCTATGATTGAATCTCTTGTAACAGAAATAGCAGACCCGTCGCGTTTCGAGGAAAGGTTTTATTACTTTGCGGGATATGACGGTCCATACACTATTAATCACCGCCACAACGAGGTGTGGCTGGTAGCCCGGCATTAGGACAAACCGTACATTTGTTATGCTTGTTTTTCTTTTTTTTTCTTTTCCATTTTACTATTTCACTCTATAAAAATAAATAATTAAAGGATTATGAAATGTTATTATCTTTACTGTTTTGATGCAGGTCGTATGAGGTTAAATTACCTATTGTGTTCTATTGATAAGCTGGACCGGTGAAAAGCTAATTTTTCATACTGCAAAACCTATTTGAAATCCAGACAGATATCACGAGCCGATGTAAGCTCTACAGAGACTTTATTTTACTGGATGAAAAAGAAAGACAAGCAAATCAGACAGGTACTCAGAATCCATATGTCATGCACGTAATCTACAGTAGATGACAGACTTGTCATACTACACAACCTGATTGTACCTTGATTTCTTTTACCCGACGATGTCTATACATTTTTCAATAAATTAATTTACATAACCAGCATGTTTAACAAGCATTGATTATCTTAAAAATTGACAGTAGATCTTAATTAAAAACATAAATACCATGTAAAATATTTTAGTTGCAAAAAGACAGAAATTTATTCCGTGTTTGCGGGGATATATTACAACGCTTTTGTTGTGTTGTTGTGTTGTTGGTACCTGTAAAATTACAATGGAGACAGCCTGATAAATTTGATGTGTCTTTATTCTGGTCGCAGCTTCAAGTGGTTATATACAGACAATAATACATAGAAATTCTTGTTATTGATATACATTATCAATCATGAATTAAACCACGCATTGGATTTAATTTACAATACAATGAACATCTAATGTAGAAACAAATAATAATAGAAACATACATAGGAAATTTTTGTTATTGATATGAAATATCAATCGCGAATTAAACCACACTTTGGGTTTAATTACAGTACAATAAAAATCCTAATGTAGAAAAATAATAAACAAAAATGGGGAAAATTAGCTAAGTTAAAACTGGGGAGAATTAACTAAGTAGAGCTACTCTTGCTTGGCAGTGAGGGGTCGATGTCTAATTAGGAATAACTCGAGCAGCAGGGACCCAGCATAAACAATATAATAATATGTTAAAGTTTTTTTATGCAGAAAAACTTAATTAACCAATACACATTATAATTAACAATTAATCGAGTATGGCAAAATAAAAATATACAAAACAAATTTAATCTTGATAAGGGAGGAAAGCTATTAACATGAATTTAATTTAGAGAATATTATGGTTCTAGTTAAGAATAAAATATTCAAAACAATTTAAATCTAGACAGTGTACAAAGAAGCAGGGAACCTACCACACGTGTATTTGTTTACATGGGAAAGCCCACTTCTTGTCTGCATTGGTAACTTCCGGTTTTGGAATGGACTTCCGGTTTATGGAAATTAACTGAATGAAAGTTCCAAGAGGGATGATTACAATTGCTGACTTACGAAATGATAAATAAAAACTCTGTTCTAAAAATTGTTCTTACAAACTTGTCTAATTTAAGTTAACGATGGGTATGGTGTTGATTAAAAAGTTGTTTGGACATATGAGGTAAATAATTCCAGAAACTCTTGAGTCATATAAAATGCAAACAATACTTTCCGCACAATTCTCAAACATGGTATTGAAATAATATATCAGGTAACATTTGGCGAGACAAGTATATAAAAATCATATGCATAACATCAACAAGTTACTTACTCTTTCTTGAGCATTGTGAGACGGGTAAATATACATTTCAAAATCATGATGGTCCGTTAGGTAAAAGCACACACACGTGTTTATTTTCTTTTGCAAAGCGGAGGTTAAGAATTCAGAAGGGAACGTAACTCTATTCTAGTGCTCTGAACAATTTGGCCCACAAGTGCGGTAACAATACCAAAATCTTTGATAATTATAAGTTAAATACAAATAATAAGTTACAGCTTAAGGTAACGATTTCTTTTTAGCTTGCGTATATAAAATCTTTATAAAACTTCGTTCCTCAAAAATGTAAAGCCTTTGTTAAAGAAAAATATAATGTTTATGCTCCAAATTAGATTATTTTGGAGCATCTTAAATCTAATTTTTGCCTATCCAAACTTAATAGAATTCTACCGTACTTGAATTAAATCTGAAGGTCGAAAAGATTACAAGTGGGAAAACTACAAATTCTGTGTCTCACACGTTACTTGGAATAAGATGTTATATTGCATTATAAACATAAAAAGGGTATAACACTAATAAACACAGAATAATTTCATACAAATGAATATGAATAAATTCAGTATACAAGAATTAAAATATAAAAATACATGTAAAAAGAATTGCTCACCTGTAAAATTACAATGGAGACAGCCTGATAAATTTGATGTGTCTTTATTCTGGTCGTAGCTTCAAGTGGTTAGCTGTACAAGCGACAGGTAACTTACTCAGATGCCCCCAATGTTGGTGAGGTTCCAGGAGGGTTATTTACAGTATTTTCTATATGAAGTATAGGTAATTTACCTTTGAGGGGCCTCAACAAAAACATATATCCAGTCGGACCTTATTGCTGATTGGTCGGATCTTAGCGTGGGTTCGGACAAAGAAATTTGTGAAAAACACCAATCTGGAAGTAAGGTTACGTAAGAGCACCCAAGTCCTAATTGACTCTAACACGGCCGATAATTCTTTTACAAAGAGACAAAGATAGAGTCGGGACCGGACGTGAGTTCTTAATTGAAATGACAAAAGGGATTATGAGAATCTAACAGAGTCGCCGAACCGAACAAATAATCTAAATGTGGGAAACGTAAATCTTGTTTGCCAAACTGTTTTAGAGCTCAATTAACGTGGCTAAGTATGTGGTTATTGTATTATTTGGGGATTATTGTTTGTAAAATGTTTTACGAAAATATTCCAAATAGTAAAAAGATTACGAAAATAATCCAAATAGTAAAAAGTTCCAAAATTTCATTGCAATAAACAAGTTTATGTATTTTTATGTAAGTTATGAAAAATGTAAAATATCAGTATGATATATCCCTCCTGGTTGGGAGAAATCTTTGTCCTCAAAGATTAAAAGTAGTGGTAGGAATTATTGAAAAAGGGAGATAATTCATACAAAAGTTCATACATATTGATCTACATATATAAAAGTCAATAAGTTGACAAGTGTCATGTTTTTAACTATATATACACATACATTTTAAACAACTCCGGCCGGTGGTTGAATAAAAGAATTATTTTAAAGTCATATTTGAATTATCACAAAGTTATTTGCCTTATAGACAAAGTGTCATGGAAAAATGACTTATGGTTGGTACAGTTGTACATATTATAATGTCCAACTTAAACAACAATTACACATTGAAGAAATGGAAAAGTAACATGTTTAAATACAATATATACATAAAATGTCAAAGTAAGTCATGCCTGGGTAATTCATGTCCATACAATAATCAAACTTGGCGTTTTTATTCAACTCAAAACTTGGAAGTACCCTTGATGGGTTAATATGAAGTAGGCAGCATATGGGTGCCTCAGTAGTTTTGCAATGCGCCGGGTTTGAAAGAGGGAGATATTAATGGTGTTGTTAGGGTAGATTACTTGTTTAGTGTGATTATTTATTATAGAAAACTGATCCCACTCAATATGAAGAGACCTTAAGACTCGACCTCTGAGTGTCGAGTTGTACACATGGTCAGTGATGGTAGGCAGGGTTGTTAAGTCAGGTAGTGCACTATAATGAAAACTGGGTACATCTGGTGGGATGGTTAGTGCAGAAGATTTTTGTGCTAATAATAAAGTAGCTGAAAGGCGACGAAATTTTCTTAATATCCAAATAAATAATGCAATTGCTAACCATGCCGAAGCTGTGGCAAGTAAAGCTATAATTCCGCTAGTGTCTGGCCAATTGCTGGAGGTAAATGCTAGCTGACCATCTATAATAGATTCTGATAATGTTTGAAATACTTTTTCGCCTTGTTTTGTTTTCTTAGCTATACGTTCAAGACTGAGATGGTACTGGTTGTCATTTGCCAAAGTTTGAGAAAAAGAGTGATTATAAATGTCGATATTTGGAATTTTAATTTGAATTGATTTTCCATAATTAGTGTCTCCAAATATGGAGGCGTGATTTTCAGGGTTGAAAAAATGTTGAATCAATGCCAAATTGACAGGATGTAGTATGGTGATCTCTCCGGTGTCATTTTGACCTGGACCAAGTCTGGGTGGGAGATACAAATTATCTGAAGTGACCGAACATCTTGATGGTACACGTATTACACAAAAATTACAACCTTTCATCATTTTCTGTCCAGACCGGCAGTCTAATGCTAACATTTTGGTGCGATACATCATTAAGGTTGAAGGTGAAAGTTCAATAATGCTAGTTTTAAGTGTGTTTGGTACAAAACGGAAATCGCAAAAAGATTTCACTTGAGACTTTTGATTATAAAAAATTGAAGAATAACATGAACCAGATGCTACAGAATTTAAAGCTACATGAAAAGGACAATACATAATGTCTTGTCCTGTACACTGACTCAGTTGGGTATGTGAAAGAACTGAAAAATGCTGATTATCACTGGTATGTACAAAATAATCTGGAGTGTCTAATAATTGGGTGGCATGAGTTGATGTGGTGTTAATTGGCACTGGATAAGAGTAAACTTTGTATAGTGATAAAGGTTGAACAAAAGATGATATAGGAATCTTCAACAAGATGTACAAATTAGAACTGTGTCTAGCATATAAAAAATTAGCAAATGAGTAATAATGTATTGGATCAAAATGGATAATGTTTGTACCTGGATATCTTGTAGATAATATGTTCTGGACTTGTTTGAGTGTAGATATAATAGTCTGAGGTGACAAAATAAAGGGGGACAACTTGCCTTTAGCAAAATCATGAATTGCTAGCTGTACATGTTCTAAATGTTTTTCTAAAACTGCACTAGAGTTGATTTGTTTTAACATCCTATTTTCTAGCAATATATACTCATGTTGCATTCCATCCATAGCACTAGAAAATTGTTGGGCTAAAGTAACAGATTCGTCATGATTGTCACGTACTGCCTTGATAACATTGTCAAATCGTTCATTGACAGTAGATACAAATGATGTTAACTGATGGGCTTCCTGAGTCATGGCTTTGGCAAGTTTAATATTGTCATTGTTCATTGCTTGCATATGTTGTTTTAAGTTGTCAACATCACTTGATGTTGCTGTACCAAACAATGATTTAGAGACATCACCGATGAAGTCCATCAAACCTCGCTTGGATCTTCTTGAACCAAATTTTAATGTATTTGGAAAGTAAGAATGAGGGATCAGGCGATGGATTTTTGTGACTGTGGAGTTTATACTAGCCATACATTGCATTCTTAAAGCATTCAATGTTTTCAACACAACGTTTGCAGGTTCACATTGTTGACGTCTACACTGAAGACTTCCTGGGAGGTGTATTTTAGCTGGGAGTGTTATTTCAAAGGTGTGGGACCAATATTCTTGGCCAAGATGTAATTTTGCAGTTGGATCAAACAAAATTCCATAGTTCAGTCTTTGAACTAGTGAAGGTTCATTATCGCAGGCCGCAAAGGGGAGAATCAGAAGGGTCATCACAGCAAGGAAGCTCCACACAGGAGGAAGTCCAAAGATACCTAATAAGAAGCAGACAGATAGAATAAGATTTAGCATTTTGTATGCCGTTATGAGATGTTGCAATCACCTCAAAGCACTAAATAAACAGAATTACATCTTTTTAAATCTTAGCATTCAATGCATTTAGAGAGAAAAAGTAGAAAGGAAGAAATAGAGAAAAAAAAATACCAGTAAAAGATACCAATGAGTTTACCTTCCCTGTGAATGTTTTATTGCCGTGAGAAAAATGTCAGTTTTGATTGCTTACCCTTTTTACGAGCTTTCCCTGTTTGCGTTTTTGTGATATGAAATTCGCGAACCATCGCTGGAGGTAGGTTTTCTACAGGCTCCCAGGTTCGGACAGAATGACCAAGCCATTTCACACGAAATTCTTTGACTCCATTGCGAAACTTATACTTGATAAGTTTTTCAATTGGATAAGACTGCTGGTCATCCTGAGAAGGGGAAGGGTTGTTTGGAGTTGATTTGATTGGTTGGGTAGGGATGGATTGGTCTGAATTATCAGCGTTTGGGGTGGGTTGCTTGGACTGTGCTGAACTATCAGCACATGGGGTGGGTTGGTTGGACTGTGCTGAATTATCAGCGATTGGGGATGGTTGGGTTTGGGTCTTTTGGTTGCGGTTGGTTGGTCCGGCTGGTCTCTTTTGAAATTGAACTTGCTGATTACCTGGGACATTAGCAATGTTGGGTGGACATGTTGGTGGATTTAAATTAGGCCTGTTGTCTGGGTTTGTATACAGTTTCAATCGATTTGCATGTATAAGAGATTTGATCTCCTTATGCGTATTGCATCGTCGAAGCTTGTAGGTATGGTTTGAACCTATATCGACAATGTAATATGGTCCGTCCCAAGGATGGTGTAGTTTTGGTGACAAGCCTTGGGGTATTTTAGGTGAGTGAAGCATAACCAAGTCATGGATGTGGAATTCGGGAACTGACGCCTTTTTGTCATAATGTTGTTTTTGTTTGGCTCTGGCCTCAGTTATGTTTTTATTTGCAGTCTGTCGTACATATTTGAGGTGGTCTATGAGCTGGTTGACATGTGTTTTAGCATCTTTGCTTAAACCATCTTTTGGGATTAAGGCAGTGTCGAAGGGTAAATTCATTTCTTTGCCAAACATTATGTGATAAGGCGATAGGTTGGATGCTTGTGTAGATGGTGACATTCTGAAAGCCATAAGAACACCTGGTAAGAACTGTGGCCAGTTTAGTTGATTTTTATCAACGTATGCTCTCAAGCATTGGGCCAGGGTACTGTTCATGCGTTCACATGTGGAGTTGGTTTGTGGATGGTAGGAACTTGTGAAGTGTCTAGTCACTTGAAAAATTTCACATACAGCGGTTACAAGTTTACTCATGAAATTCTGTCCTCTATCACTGATAATTGTACTTGGGGCACCATATCTGGCAAATATTTCAGAGTACAAAACCTTGGCAATTTCTTTAGAATCTTGTGTTTTAAGAGGAAATGCTTCTGGCCATTTGTTGAAAGAGTCGACCACCAGAAGAATGTATTTGTAACCCTCTTTTGTTGTCGTGATAGGTCCTAAAATGTCCATATGTAGTCGTGAGAATGTGTCACAGATAGGCATTGTTGTTAATGGTGCATGCTTCTTTTTTGCAGTCTTTTTTATCCGTTGACATGTGTCACATGACCTGATATAGTCTTCAGTAATCCGAAACATTTTAGGCCAATAATACTTCAGTTGTATGGCTTTGTATGTCCTATCAAACCCTAAGTGTGCGCCGCCAGCTTGACAGTCATGGTAAGATCTGAGAACATCTTCTCTAAGACACCTAGGGACTGCAAGTTGACGAAGAGGAGTTTTCTGAGTATCTCTCTTAGGGGCGGGTATGTACAAGTGATATAGGGTATCATCTAGTAGAACATACTGACTGGAAAGAGATAATATTCTGACAGCTTGTGGCTTTGATGTAGGTAGATCTCCTGTAGCCAAGTAATTGTAGATATCCCTAAAGTCTGGACATTTAGATTGAAGTCTACCCACTGGTTCCGGAGTAACAGAATCTGAAACTTCTGTTACAGGTGCGCTTGGGGTTTGATTACTGTATATAAATGTGACTTGTTGAAATGAAGACTTTTTTTCGGGACCTACATAAGAAACTTCTGGATGGGGGTCTACTTCTTCTAATTCATCTTTTGTAGTGGTAGTCTGAACTGGGGGGTATGGTCGTCTGGAAAGGGCATCAGCCACTTCATTTGTTTTACCTGCCTTATACAAGATTTCAAAGTCATAGCCTTGTAAGAGTACAGACCACCTGGCTAACCTACCTGTGGACTCTGGCTTTATATCTTTCATCCATTTAAGAGCACTATGGTCAGTATATACTTTAAAACATGTTGATGCTAGGTACACATGATATTTTTTTATACCTTCAACAATTGCAAGGCCTTCTCTTTCGGAAATGGAGTATTTCCGTTCATGTTGGTTAAGGGAACGACCACCATAGGCAATAACACGTTCACGTTTGTTTGTGTCTAACTGACCCAATACATACTCAATGGCTTCACCTGATGCATCTGTTGTCAAAATGAATGGTTTAGTGTGATCTGGGTATGCTAGTACTGGTGGGGAGGTCAAAGCTTGTTTGAGCTGGTCAAATGACCCTGTACAGGACTGTGACCATTCAAACTTCACATCCTTTTGGAGTAGTTTGTTTAATGGAGATGCTATCTTGCTATAGTTTCTGACAAACTTCCTATAGTAATTACAGAGACCTCAGAAAGATCTTACCTGTTTTTGGGTTTTTGGGACAGGATATGAATCAACAGCATCTGTTTTAGATGTATCAACTTGAACTCCATCTTTAGAGATCACATGACCTAGGTAATGTACCTTATGTCGAGCAAATGAACACTTGCTTGGTTTGAGTGTTAAGTGTGCCTGCCTTGGCCTATCGAAGATCTCTTGTAAGTTATTCAAATGAGTCTCGAATGTACGTGAGAAAACTAGAATATCATCAATGTACACAAGACAGGTTTTCCAATTCAAAACATTCAAAACTTTGCACATATGAGATTGGAAACTTGCCGGGGCATTCACAAGTCCAAACGGCATTCTTTTCCACTGATAGACTCCAGCAGGGGTCACAAATGCTGATTTGTGAGCAGTTTCAGGGTCCATTGGGATTTGCCAGAAACCAGAGGCGAGGTCAAGTGTTGAAAAGTATTGAGCTTTGGATTCTCCAATAGAATCAAATACATCTTCGAGACGGGGAAGGGGGAAAGTACATTGTTTGGTGACAGCGTTGAGTTTCCTGTAATCTACAGCAAAACGTAACTGCCCATCTTTCTTTTTCACCATTACAACGGGGCTCTGCCACATTGACGTGGATTCTGTTATGATGTCATTTTCTAGCATTTCTTTTATCTGTCTTTCAGTTTCAGCCTTGACCTCAGGGTTTTGATGATAAAATCGTTGCCTGATGGGAAGTGCATCACTGGTTTCAATTTTATGTTTTTGCTGAGATGTATGACCTAATTCTGAAAGATCAGTGGCAAAAACATTTCTGTTTTGTTGAAGAAATCCTTGTAGGAGTAGTTTTTGATTTTCTGAAAGATCTGATTTGTCTAGGTCAAAAGAGATGTGATCATGATCAGATGTTATTGTACCTGAGGACAGTGATGATGAAGGTTTTGTATCAAGGGACGTGTCGAGAGACATGACAGTGTATTTATCAATGATTGATACCAAACCTATCACTTTGCCAGGAAAGAGTACAACTTGTTTTTCTGATGGATTCATGACTTGAATAACACATGTTTGGTCTGGTTGGATGATGGAAACACATTTGGCTCCTACAAGTCCTAATGAAGGTAATTTAGGTAGTGGTTCAAAAAGTATTTGAGATTTTGGTGGTAGGTCTAATACTTTGACTTGTATATTGTTAACTGACAATGGGGGTAGAATGTTTCGTGTAGTGTTCCTAGCCAAAGATACTTCTGTGTGGATAGACAGGATTTTGTTTGTATCAAGTTCTTTCAAAAACAAAGTTTTCTTTTTAATGTCAATGACTGCCTCATGTGTATTTAAAAAGTCTAGGCCTAAAATTAATGGAATATGAAAGTTTTCAAAAACATGAAAGTCAGCAGTGAAAACACAATCTCCAATCGTGACAGGAATGGTTATTTTACCCAGACTGCGATGTGACTCGCCTCCTGCAACCACTGCGGTTACAGCTGAACACTGTTTAATTTGTGTACATGTGTCTACCTTTAGTTTAGTCAACAAAGATAATGTAACACAGGAGATTGTAGCTCCAGTATCAACCAGCGCTTTTACTGGTGATTCATAAATCTCTACACTAACAGTGTTTCTATCTACGGGAGTTACAAGATTAACTATCTCTACTGGTTTGTCGGGTGAGTTGGGTTGGAGAGAATGGATGGGTGGCTGGGGTTTGGAGAATGTAGCGTTAATCTTGGGTCCTGTGATGGGTGGTACTGCACTAGTCTGGTGTTGCCTATCCATGCTGCCAGGGATAGGCGCGTATCCCTAGTGTCTATGAGGGTATTGTGCAGGGGCAGTAGAAGATTGGTGTTGGTTGGTGTTATTGGAGGGAGGTTGGTTAAATTTCTTTCTGCGGCATGCATCAGAATTATGATGCCAAAGTTTACAAAATGAACATTGTGTATTATAAGCAGGACATAAAAAACGCCCTTGGCATGACTTACCACATCCCTGGCATGGCCTTCTGTTCTGGAATTGCTGTTGCTGTGGTTGGTGTTGGAATAGTTGCTGATGCTGGAATGGTTGCTGAGGCTGATACTGTTGGTGAGGCTGGAATGATGGCTGAGGCTGAAATGGTTGCTGAGGTTGGTACTGTTGCTGGGACTGGTATGTTGGCTGAGGCTGGAATGATTGCTGGTACTGCTGCTGAGGCTCAAAAGATTGCCGTTGACGATGTTGAGCAGAAGTTTGTTGCTTTGAGTTGTTGTTGTGGAGTTGTTTCGCCGCAATGACTGACACCTCTTCTTTAACACCCTCTATCTGGCTTACAATTTGGGTTTGCAATTTTGAAACCAGTTCGTCGCAAAACTTGGTCATTGAAATCATACTGACACTGTCTGGATCTGTGGTGCATGAGATCTCTTCCTTCGCTAAGTCGACAGCATGATGAAGGTCCAGAAAGGATTTTGGTTCCTTTCCCAGCACTTTGGAACGGAATTTGGGTTGAATCCATTTAATGCTACCTGGACTTTGTAGCTCTCTGCTATGGTGTGTCCTAAAGCCAATTTTTCAGCCCTTTCTAGAAACTTTTCCACACTCTCGTCACTTTCTTGTTTCAATGAAAAAAACTTATTGTCTGTCGATTTTTGTCCAAATGGGTTTAAGAATGATTCTTTGAATTTGGTCAGGTCTAATTTTTCATGCTCTGGTATTCCTTGCAGCCAAAGCGCTGCAGCACCATCCATGTTGAATGACATTGCTGCCAGTGTCCTGTCATTTGTTACATTGTGGAACTTTTGCCAGGCTTGTAGGTTGGCCAGCCATAGCACAGGTGAATCTGTTACATTATATTTTTTTAAGTTTATTCCACCGGTCGCCATTTCTGAATGGATATCTTGTAGATTGTCCTGTGGTGGTGGTGGTGGAGGTAATTCTATATTGTCTTCTATTGTTTGATTATGTATTTGTTGTGTCAGGAGTAACACCTCGTGCTCAAGCTGTCTTATCTGGTCTAAATGTGTTTGCTGTTGTTCTGGTAGCTGTTCCTGTTGCTGGGGTGGTGGTGGTGGTGTCTGTTCAGGCTGATGTGGTGGTTCCGGTTGTTGTGGTAGTCCTGGTTGTTGTTGTTGTTCTGGTTGCTGTTGTTGTTCCGGTTGCTGTTGTTGTTCCGGTTGCTGTTCTGGTTGCTGTGGTGGTTCCGGTTGTTGTTCCTGTTGCTGTTCTGGTTGTTGTTCCGGTTGCTGTTGTTGTTCGGGTTGTTGTTGTTGTTCCAGTTGTTGTTCTGGCTGCTGTTGTTGTTCTGGCTGCTGTTGTTGTTCTGGTTGTTGTTGTTGTTGTTGTTGTTTAGGTAGGTCCCTAGTTGCTGCACGAGTCTTGGCGGTGTAGTTTATTGGCACTGTCACTTTGTTTTTTCCTGTCATCGAGGATCTTGGGGACTCTCCACCAATTTATTACAACGCTTTTGTTGTGTTGTTGTGTTGTTGGTACCTGTAAAATTACAATGGAGACAGCCTGATAAATTTGATGTGTCTTTATTCTGGTCGCAGCTTCAAGTGGTTACATACAGACAATAATACATAGAAATTCTTGTTATTGATATACATTATCAATCATGAATTAAACCACGCATTGGATTTAATTTACAATACAATGAACATCTAATGTAGAAACAAATAATAATAGAAACATACATAGGAAATTTTTGTTATTGATATGAAATATAAATCGCGAATTAAACCACACTTTGGGTTTAATTACAGTACAATAAAAATCCTAATGTAGAAAAATAATAAACAAAAATGGGGAAAATTAGCTAAGTTAAAACTGGGGAGAATTAACTAAGTAGAGCTACTCTTGCTTGGCAGTGAGGGGTCGATGTCTAATTAGGAATAACTCGAGCAGCAGGGACCCAGCATAAACAATATA
>NW_018404538.1:237411-250975 GCF_002113885.1 Mizuhopecten yessoensis
AAAGTTCCATCCTGTTACCAATACCATTAAAGATTTTAACAAGAAAAATAAAAAATAAATAGATTAACTTATTCTTGTGATAAAATATCAATTCTAATTAATTTCACATATTATTGTTTCAAAAGCACTGGTCGAACGGCACTGTACAGATTCTGGAAATAGGGATCACCGAAACGAGAGCTAAATAAATCACGTTGTTGTACACCTCCAGTCGAGGTAAATTGGATTATTTTAATCATTACCCATTAGGAGTGAAACGATTCACCGCGATTATGGTGAACCGCGATTACTTGCTCCCGATTCGATTCTCGATTTTACAACTCTGATATTTCGATTCGATTCTTACAAATTCTGTCCGTGTTTGACTTTACATTTAGACGCACCCCTAGTCCTGTTAAAACGCAGATTTTGATTGGCCAACACACTTTGCGTAGGCCAATCAAATTGCGCGTTGCTGTTACTGCAAACTACTGCAAACATGGAGTACGAGTTAGCCGACCCGCCCGCATCATATAAATCTCCCGTGTGGAAACACTTTGGGTTTCCAATCGTCGACGGAAAAACGGAAAAAAATGTCACTATTTGCAAGATATGTTATTTAAAGATGTCATACAAAGCTGGCTCGACGACAGCAATGAACGCACATCTAAAACGTAAACACAATGTGGACTGTGATAAAGCTGCTTCGGTCAGTTCGGAGTCTTCCGCTAACAACGATCGTCGGTCTGAACAAAAACCAGAACATGTTGATATGCTCATTTTCCTAGCAAAAAACTTTGTAGTTTAAATGCATATGTGTTTACTCTTTATTGCTTTAAGTGAAGTTATCACATTATAGTAATTCCAGTTGAACTTTCNAAAAGTTGTTTGGACATATGAGGTAAATAATTCCAGAAACTCTTGAGTCATATAAAATGCAAACAATACTTTCCGCACAATTCTCAAACATGGTATTGAAATAATATATCAGGTAACATTTGGCGAGACAAGTATATAAAAATCATATGCATAACATCAACAAGTTACTTACTCTTTCTTGAGCATTGTGAGACGGGTAAATATACATTTCAAAATCATGATGGTCCGTTAGGTAAAAGCACACACACGTGTTTATTTTCTTTTGCAAAGCGGAGGTTAAGAATTCAGAAGGGAACGTAACTCTATTCTAGTGCTCTGAACAATTTGGCCCACAAGTGCGGTAACAATACCAAAATCTTTGATAATTATAAGTTAAATACAAATAATAAGTTACAGCTTAAGGTAACGATTTCTTTTTAGCTTGCGTATATAAAATCTTTATAAAACTTCGTTCCTCAAAAATGTAAAGCCTTTGTTAAAGAAAAATATAATGTTTATGCTCCAAATGAGATTATTTTGGAGCATCTTAAATCTAATTTTTGCCTATCCAAACTTAATAGAATTCTACCGTACTTGAATTAAATCTGAAGGTCGAAAAGATAACAAGTGGGAAAACTACAAATTCTGTGTCTCACACGTTACTTGGAATAAGATGTTATATTGCATTATAAACATAAAAAGGGTATAACACTAATAAACACAGAATAATTTCATACAAATGAATATGAATAAATTCAGTATACAAGAATTAAAATATAAAAATACATGTAAAAAGAATTGCTCACCTGTAAAATTACAATGGAGACAGCCTGATAAATTTGATGTGTCTTTATTCTGGTCGTAGCTTCAAGTGGTTAGCTGTACAAGCGACAGGTAACTTACTCAGATGCCCCCAATGTTGGTGAGGTTCCAGGAGGGTTATTTACAGTATTTTCTATATGAAGTATAGGTAATTTACCTTTGAGGGGCCTCAACAAAAACATATATCCAGTCGGACCTTATTGCTGATTGGTCGGATCTTAGCGTGGGTTCGGACAAAGAAATTTGTGAAAAACACCAATCTGGAAGTAAGGTTACGTAAGAGCACCCAAGTCCTAATTGACTCTAACACGGCCGATAATTCTTTTACAAAGAGACAAAGATAGAGTCGGGACCGGACGTGAGTTCTTAATTGAAATGACAAAAGGGATTATGAGAATCTAACAGAGTCGCCGAACCGAACAAATAATCTAAATGTGGGAAACGTAAATCTTGTTTGCCAAACTGTTTTAGAGCTCAATTAACGTGGCTAAGTATGTGGTTATTTAATTTGGGGATTATTGTTTGTAAAATGTTTTACGAAAATATTCCAAATAGTAAAAAGATTACGAAAATAATCCAAATAGTAAAAAGTTCCAAAATTTCATTGCAATAAACAAGTTTATGTATTTTTATGTAAGTTATGAAAAATGTAAAATATCAGTATGATATATCCCTCCTGGTTGGGAGCATTCGGCAAGTGTTACTATCGATGAGGGACTCGCCGACGACCTGGGACGATTTCACCAGCTTCTCCACTTGCAACGGACGCTAGTGTAGATTCTAGAAGACAGTGAATTATTCTGTTCTGTTGAAAAGGACCTGTTATAGATCAGGTGTTCATTAAAAATGTTTGTGGCTGGAGTTAAGACACGATGTAATTTAGACGCGGACTTAAATTTCTTTAAACAGGGTGATTACATGTTGATAATATCAGAAAAAGGATTATTAAAATGTATTTACATGCATTTTAACCGTTGATAGACAATCTCGATTTGTTTTGGTTTGGTTGTGTGCGTGTGTGTGTGTGTGTGTTGATGGGGTAAAAAAAGGGGGGGGGGGGTTCAGAGGTCATGTAACGGTACATGTAGTACTGTTGATATTACTACACACTTGCTTTTATTGAATCATGCAAACATTTTGAGTTGGTACTATTATCTAGAGGCACTGCAACACGAATGTAAATAGTGTGGTATAGCTGCATAATATGTGGGTCGACTTTAGTAAATGTATTGTCAACACTACTATGACGTGTGTTAACAGTGACGTCACAGTCGTGTAACAACATGTTGTGAGCGTCAATTCATCCTTTCACAAACAGCAAAATACGTATGACTGGGTACATATATACGGACTTATCAGTATCAACTGATGTCATTTTGAAGGTAAGGACAAATAACCAAGCGCAAGTACTACATTGAAACAATTTTCAGTTCGATAAAATGAAAATATCAAAATTATATGTGGGACATCGAAGGATTTCATCAGTAACATCGACTTTTAACAAAAATGTAGAATTGTTTCGGACATTCCCGTACTTTCAGTACATGTGTTGCTATAACGGCTCGTACCGGTGTGAGATTTCCTTGTCTCACCCTAGGGTTGAGACGGGGATTCCCCTATTTTTTTCGCAAATGTATGCTCAACGTGGTCATGATGTATTTATCCAAGAATTACGCAGTGCTTTTGATGCATCTTCAAAATGTTATTTGAACAAGCATCTTGTTGATACCTTTTGCGTCCAGTTCTATCTGACTAAGCCCATTAATTTAAGGGTAAAAAAGTTATTGAGTCAATTTCGCATGCAAGCACACAGTCTTAACATAGAATCTGGGTGCTATAATAACATTCCAAGAGGTCAGAGAATATGTACAGTCTGCGATAAAAATGATGTCGAAGATGAAGTCCATTTTGTACTACTTTGTCCTGCATATTCTGATTTAAGAAAAACATACACCAAACAGTATTATTATCGACATCCAAGTGTGTATAAAATAATAGAATTATTTACCTGTAAAAGTGTTAAATCTTTAAAAAGACTGGGTAAATATTTGTGGCACGCTACTGCCAAAAGGAAAATCCTCCTTGCTCAGTAGTGATATTATATTAAAATATCATTTGAAACTACCTTGCTATAAATGTACATGTATAATAATAATTCTTTAGTATTCGTTTATAGCGCGTTAAATAGTACATTAATGACATCCCATGGTTCTTTCTGGCTGTTTGAAGTTATATGTAGCGTTTTCATTATGATGTCATCATTTCATGACGTCACATAAATACATGTAGTTTATACTATCCTTTCCACAACTTTACGAAAAATCATGCTGTAAAACTGCACATGATATCATTATTACATGTATGTAGGCATATATATATTTGAATGGAATTGACCTCCGCCATCTTGTACATAATATTTAATTATGAATGTTTGTAACCTATTCCGTCTTTGCGTAGTGCAGAGTTATCTTCTCTTATGAGCAGGTACTGATTGTTTCGTCATTGATTATTGTGATAAAAATACGTCGTATTCTCAAAAATTGATGACGTTACTCTCACAAACAAATGACGTATCAATCAATACCTGCTCACAAGAGCAGATAACTCTGCAATACGCAAAGACGGAATATGATGTATTGCATTTGGATCATTCGGCACACCTAGCGGGTTTTATGGGATTTGCCAGAGGCCACTTGTAATCATATCAACAATAATTACATCCAGACAACCAGTTATTGTTTCAGTGAGTAAGATAGGGGAATCTCAACCCTCGGGGAAGGATTCGACAAAGCCTCGTGTGTGACAACTAAAGAAACTCCCCCCTCGGGTTGAGATTCCCCTATCTCCTCCCCAAGGGGTTCAGACATTCTATAATTATTTCAACACTTTCATGAATCTATTAACTTGTCATAAATTCAATGCGTCAAGTGGTTTCTCTCCTTTTTTGGGTTCATTGACTATATAAACTGCCCTCCTAAAATAGAGGACGTCTTCCAGACCTCTTCCTACTACTACATGGGGACTGTTTCTCTGATAAAATAGAGGACGTCTTCAAGACCACTTCCTTTACCTACATGAGGACTGTTTCTCCGATGAAATAGAGGACGTCTTCCAGACCTCTTCCTACTACTACATTCCCCGGGGACTCTTTCCCTGATAAAATAGAGGACGTCTTCCGAACTTCTTCCTTCTACTACATGGGGACTGTTGCCCTGATAAAATAGAGGACGTCTTCCGAACTTCTTCCTACTACTACATAGGTCTGTTTTCCTGATAAAATGAGGATTTCTTTGAGACTTCTTCCTTCCTCTTTATGGGGACTGTTTCCCTAATTAAATAGAGGACATCTTCCAGACCTCTTTCTACAACTACATGGATACTGTTTCCCTGATCAGATAGAGGACGTCTTCAATACCTCCTCCTTTACCTACGTACCTCTTCCTTTACCTATATGAGGACTGTTTTTCTGATAAAATAGAGGACGTCTTCCAGACCTCTTCCTACTACCACATGGGGACTGTTTCCCTGATAAAATAGAGGACGTCTTCAAGACCACTTCCTTTACCTACATGAGGACTGTTTCTCTGATAAAATAGAGGACGTCTTCCAGACCTCTTCCTACTACTACATGATGACTGTTTCCCTGATAAAATAGAGGACGTCTTCAAGACCACTTCCTTTACCTACATGAGGACTGTTTCTCCGAATAAATAGAAGACATCTTCCAGACCTCTTCCTACTACTACATGAGGACTGTGTCTCTGACAAAATAGAAGACGTCTTCCAGACCTCTTCCTTCTACTACATGAGGACTGTTTCTCTGGCAAAATAGAAGACGTCTTCCAGACCTCTTCATTCTACTACATGAGGACTGTTCCCCTGACAAAATAGAGGACGTCTTCCAGACCTCTTCCTACTACTACATGAGGACTGTTTCCCTGACAAAATAGAGGACATCTTCCAGACCTCTTCCTTCTACTACATGAGGACTGTTTCTCTGACAAAATAGAAGACGTCTTCCAGACCTCTTCATTCGACTACATGAGGACGGTTCCCCTGACAAAATAGAGGACGTCTTCCAGACCTCTTCCTCCTACCACATGGGGACTGTTTCCCTGATAAAATAGAGGACTTCTTCAAGACAACTTCCTTTACCTACATGAGGCCCGTTTCTCTGATAAAATAGAAGACTGCTTCCAGACCTCTTCCTACTATCACATGGGGACTGTTTCCCTGATAAAATAGAGGACATCTTCAAGACCACTTCCTTTACCTAAATGAGGACTGTTTCTCCGAATAAATAGAAGACGTCTTCCAGACCTCTTTCTACTACCACATGGGGATTGTTTCCCTGATAAAAAAGAGGACGTCTATGAAATAGAGGACGTCTTCCATACCTCTTCCTACTACCACATGCGGACTGTTTCTCTGATAAAACAGAGGACGACTTCCAGACCTCTTCCTACATGGGGACTGTTTCTCTGATAAAACAGAGGACGACTTCCAGACCTCTTCCTACACCTACATGAGGACTGTTCCTCCGAATAAATAGAAGACGTCTTCCAGCCTACTACTACATTCCCCGGGGACTCTTTCCCTGATAAAATAGAGGACTTCTTCAAGACAACTTCCTTTACCTACATGAGGATTGTTTCTCTGATAAAACAGAGGACGTCTTCCAGACCTGTTCCTACTACCACATGGGGACTGTTTCCCTGATAAAATAGAGGACATCTTCAAGACCACTTCCTTTACATACATGAGGACTGTTTCTCCGAATAAATAGAACTTCCAGACCTCTTCCTACTACTACATGATGACTGTTTCCCTTATAAAATAGAGGACGTCTTCAAGATCACTTCCTTTACCTACAGGAGAAGACGTCTTCCAGACCTCTTTCTACTACCACATGGGGACTGGTTCCCTGATAAAATAGAGGACATCTTCAAGACCACTTCCTTTACATACATGAGGACTGTTTCTCCGAATAAATAGAACTTCCAGACCTCTTCCTACTATCACATGGGGACTGTTTCCCTGATAAAAAAGAGGACGTCTATGAAATAGAGGACGTCTTCCATACCTCTTCCTACTACCACATGCGGACTGTTTCTCTGATAAAATAGAAGACGTCTTCCAGCCTACTACTACATTCCCCGGGGACTCTTTCCCTGATAAAATAGAGGACGGCTTCACGATCACCTGCTTTACCTACATGAGGACTGTTTCTCCGAATAAATAGAAGACGTCTTCCAGACCTCTTCCTTTTACTACATGAGGACTGTTCACCTGACAAAATAGAGGACGTCTCCAAGACTCTTCCTACTCCTGCATGTATACATAATTTTCATTGGTGTTATTGGTGGTCAGCGCATCAGAGGCACGGCAACAAAATTGAATTCTAAAATTTTGAATTTTGTCAGTTTACATACAGAAATGTATGTCTTAAAAAAGATAAATATGTAAATATTAAAAATACCTGGTTGTCTGGATGTAATTATTGTTGATATAATTACAAGTGGCCTCTGGCAAATCCCATAAAACCCGCTAAGTGGCCTCTGGCAAATCCCATAAAACCCTAGCGGGTTTTATGGGATTTGCCAGAGGCCACTTGTAATTATATCAACAATAATTACATCCAGACAACCAGTTATGGTTTAAGTGGGTAAGATAGGGGAACCTCAACCCTCGGGGAAGGATTCGACAAAGCCTCGTGTGTGACAACATAAGAAACTTCCCCCTCGGGTTGAGATTCCCCCATCTCGTCCCCAAGGGGTTCAGACATTCTATTATTCTTTCCACACTTTCATGAATCCATTAAATTGTCATAAATTCAATGCGTCAAGTGGTTTGTCTCCTTTTTTGGGTTCACTGACTAGATACACTGCCCTCCTAAAATAGAGGACGTCTTCCAGACCTCTTCCTACTACTACATGGGGACTGTTTCTCTGATAAAATAGAGGACGTCTTCAAGACCACTTCCTTTACCTACATGAGGACCGTTTCTCTGATAAAATAGAAGACGTCTTCCAGACCTCTTCCTACTACTACATTAGGACTGTGTCTCTGACAAAATAGAGGACGTCTTCCAGACCTCTTCCTACTACTACATTAGGACTGTGTCTCTGACAAAATAGAGGACGTCTTCCAGACCTCTTCCTTCTACTACATGAGGACTGTTGCTCTGACAAAATAGAGGACGTCTTCCAGACCTCTTCCTACTACTACATTAGGACTGTGTCTCTGACAAAATAGAGGACGTCTTCCAGACCTCTTCCTTCTACTACATGTATACATAATTTTCATTGGTGTTATTGGTGGTCAGCGCATCAGAGGCACGGCAACAAAATTGAATTCTAAAATTTTGAATTTTGTCAGTTTACATACAGCCTACCTCCGATCAATAACGCCCACAAAGCATATGCAAAGTCGGTCCAATAGAACTTGAGTCAGAGTTGTAATTGCCTGAGCTCATTAGAGGTAACGGTGGTTATCTTAAATGCCGAAAATAGTCAGTAATTCGACGTAAAGTTTACTACCTATCAAATACTCCCACGAAGCATAAATTAAGGCCGCCAAATACAGAATCGGAAGTGTATGTGTTATTCAGATGCCGATGTGAATCTTAAATCTACATGTATCCTGGTTCTGAATGAGACTTGGATCTCAATTTCGGATACGGATTACGACTCCGTTTCCAAAGAATAGGACATATATACATGTCTCTTATTTCCATTTTTTCTTAAATACAAGAACAATAGCAAACAGCACATCTGGCTTGTTCTCACTAGAGACACATGGCTGAAAACCAGGGAAAAAACACGTGACTTGATTTATCTGTTGTGATACACCTGTTCTGCGTCTTGTGAATGGAAGATGCAATCTTCTTTCAAAAGTTATTAAAAAATATCTGCAAGTCCGATCAATTAATCAAAAACGATATTGATAAAACAATAATGGAACAAAAGTCAACATATTGAATATTAATTAAAGGAGTCGTGTTCGAAAACTTGCAAACCTGGAGTTACCAAATAGTCTGGGCAAATAGTCGGGCAAATAGTCTGGGCAAATAGTCTGGGCAGATAGTCGGACAAATAGTCTGGGCAAATAGTCGGGCAAATAGTATGGGCAAATAGTAGGGCAAATAGTCTGGGCAAATAGTCGGGCAAATAGTCTGGGCAAATAGTCGGGCAAATAGTCTGGGCAAATAGTCGGGCAAATAGTCTGGGCAAATAGTCGGGCAAATAGTCTGGGCAAATAGTCGGGCAAATAGTCTGGGCAAATAGTCGGGCAAATAGTCTGGGCAAATAGTCGGGCAAATAGTCTGGGCAAATAGTCGGGCAAATAGTCTGGGCAAATAGTCGGGCAAATAGTCTGGGCAAATAGTCGGGCAAATAGTCTGGGCAAATAGTCGGGCAAATAGTCTGGGCAAATAGTCGGGCAAATAGTCTGGGCAAATAGTCGGGCAAATAGTCTGGGCAAATAGTCGGGCAAATAGTCAATCTCATTTCAGGAAGGGATTGAATAAGTTGGATGCATGTTTTGTCCAATATCAAATTTTCAGTGAAATGTTTTATTCGATGGTGAAAGCAAACAACCATTTAAAACATGACACGTCAGATAATGTAAAATGTAAATAACGAGTGACGACATTTTGCCGTCCTGTTGAGCGTGTGTGTAGGACTGTACATCGAACCGGGCATCAGAGATAACGGCTAGTAATTATCTGGTGGACCCTTACCGTGTATTTTTTTCAGTTTTTCGTTTAATTTTCAAAAATCGTTTAGTTGTTCTCTTTTTGTGTGTATTTTTTGGATTATCGTTTATATTTGACGAGTCACCGTTTATTGTTTAAACCACGGAATTAGATTAGAGGGAAAGGCAACTGCCTCTTCGGCATAGTAAATATGTGCCGTGTACTTGATGTTGCGAGAAACTACGAGAAAGCGAGAGAATTTACGTGATCCGGGGAAAAAACCGCCGCTTCAAACATCGAAGAAATTGATTGCCGTTTAGAAGTAATATATTTTGGGCTATCTCTACCGTTACAATGTCCGGATTTCAAAGTAAGTGATCTTTGCTAAACTTCTGTTTAAATATAATTATGTTTGTTTTGTCGAATACCAGAGAAATGTCGCAGAATGCGAAAGTTAATAGTAAACATACGGCGTTGCCAGCTTTAATTATTTTATGGCTTCACACCCGCCATCGAGATCTACTAAACTTGCTAATAAATAGATTATTTTGACATACGGACTAAACCAAATTGTTAATTT
The DNA here is from genome assembly GCF_002113885.1 of Mizuhopecten yessoensis. NCBI lineage: Eukaryota > Metazoa > Mollusca > Bivalvia > Pectinida > Pectinidae > Mizuhopecten > Mizuhopecten yessoensis. Next base: position 247,347 of record NW_018404538.1, read on the forward strand.
ATATGTTTTCTATTGCTTCGGGTGTTTTTTAAGTGAACCCATATCTCTGTTTTTGAAGTATTTGTATTTTGAAATCAGTTGCTAATCAGTGTATTTTAATAATGGCCGCCATTTTGCCTTAGATTACTGATCGCGGGTGGATTCTTGAATGCATGTAATTCTCGGTAATTGATCATTACTATGTAATAATTTGTTTACATAACTACAATCTGGTATATTATCATGTACACAAAACGATTTCGATCGCACTGACGATCTAAAAAGTGTATTTTTAAGGCTCTGAATATAGATCAAAATTCATCGTGATGCAATAGCGTGTGATTTCACTTCCTTCATCATCTTGCATTTTACCCTCCATCGAGATCTACTTAACATGCTAATAAATAGATTATTTTGACATCCGACTAAACCAAATTGTTTATTTATATGTTTTCTATTGCTTCGGGTGTTTTTTAAGTGAACCCATATCTCTGATTTTGAAGTATTTGTATTTTGAAATCAGTTGCTAATCAGTGTATTTTAATAATGGCCGCCATTTTGCCTTAGATTACTGATCGCGGGTGGATTCTTGAATGCATGTAATTCTCGGTAATTGATCATAACTATGTAATAATTTGTTTGCATAATTACAATCTGGTATATTATCATGTACACAAAACGATTTCGATCGCACTGACGATCTAGAAAGTGTATTTTAAAGGCTCTGAATATAGACCAAAATTCATCGTGATGCAATAGCGTGTGATTTCACTTCCTCCATCGTCTTGCATTTTACCCTCCATCGAGATCTACTTAATTTGCTAATAAATAGATTATTTGACATACGGACTAAACCAAATTGTTTATTTATATGTTTTCTATTGCTTCGGGTGTTTTTTAAGTGTACCCCTATCTCTGATTTTGTAGTATTTGTATTTTGAAATCAGTTGCTAATCAGTGTATTTTAATAATGGCCACCATATTGCCTTAGATTACTAATCTGATTTTGTACTTTTCAAAAAATTGCATTTAAAATAACATATGTCCTACGCCATGGATTTTAATGCAAGATAATTATATAATCTTATGTCACCTTACATAATGAATTGTAGGTCTGTCTAAAATTGTGCATGGCTGTCAGAAAAATGAAATAATAACAGTTTTGAATGTGAACTATTGTTCTGAGTAAGAAGTGTGTCAAACTGTTATATCCATACTTTGTCTTAATTTGCAATCTATGCAGATAGTTTCAAATTTTGAAAGTTGCCCATGCAGATACATATGTAAATAGGGATTAGATTGGAGTTATAATGATGCTGATTGACAGGTATGTACATGATACATCCATGGCCAACTTTCACACAGGGTTGGACATTTTCTGGGTATATTTTACATTTTTTCAAACCAATTATTTGTTTAAAAAAAATATACAACATTTGATATAGTTCCATATCTAGCTAACATAAGCCACTTTAAAGCGCTTAACAGTACATAGATATACAATTTTATACAGCCAATACAATAAGCATATATATATATATATATATATATATATATTAATCAATACAATATTAAGGGAATTCACAGGAGCTGCCTTATCAGGCGCTAACTACTAGTCCTATGCCACCTGCTTAATATCTCCCTATGTGTGTATGCTTGTGTGTGTGCTGGAGATGTATAGTGTTCTGTTTGTAGTGGGACAGTGCTTCCAACGGTATCATTTATAGTGCCACCTCACTTGAATGCTAAAGCACAGATACTGCAACACCCACCCTAGACCAATGTATACTCCACTTGGGTTGTTGGAGTTGTTTGGGCAGGAGAAAAACGCTTTCTCTCTAATATTCCATGCGTACAGCGACTTCGGGGACCGAACACGGCCGCCTGCTTGGAAGGCCCAAGTGTTAAACACTCAACCAATTGCAATCCGCCCATAATTCTGGGTCTTAGGTATAAATTTTGAAAGGTGTCCATGCAGATACACATGTACACAGGGGTGATAATGAGGCTGATTGATAACTAGTCGTTACATGGTACATCCCACTTCCACACAGGGGTGGACATTTTCAAATCAAAATATACCAGCCTATTGGCAGATATTGAACAGGACAGCTGTGGTTTGATTCCCAAATTTGACATGGATTTTGTCCATCTGACTTGATTGATGTATCTTTTCTAATTTCAGCATGCTAAAGAAGAANAATGATTTTTTAAATCAAATAATCATGCAGTTCATTTTTATCAGAGTTAACATTGAATTATAATACAATTTGTATATCACCACTCAAGCTTGTTACATATATGTCACCTGTGAGTAATAAAAAACAGTTATATTTTCATTTTCAAGTTTTTATTCAGTTGTAAACACACAATAAGTACAATGTACATGTAATGTGTGCATGGAAAGTCATGAAAAAACATCCAGTCACTTACTTCAGGGCTAAAAGTTTTTTTGGTCTTTCCAAAATGACATCTTTTGAATCTTTGATTAATTTGAATGAATATGTCAATTTGATATGATTTTGACCATCCAAACATGAAGGAAAATGTTATTTGACTTATCAAATGGTTCAACTTAGCCCTGTTCATTGTATGTATATCATACAAAATCAATCATATGGACTTTATTATTAGAAATTGGACAATAAACTCTCATATTCTGTGAAACTATTACATGTGCGTGTCTATTTTCCCAAAGTATATATAACTTTGTTGACACAAATGAATTAATAAATTAGTTAAAGTGCATCTCTTTATTTTGTTAACCTACAGCAAAAGCATATGATGCAGGCTCTTGATTCTGTCTAAGTGTGATTTATATTAAACATGGTCCAACTTTCTCACATAAATAGTAATGATCCTTTTGAGTAACAAAACTGACCACACATCAATTTTGAAAGATAATAATCAATTGCATATATGTGAACCACAACCTTTAATCTGTATACAAGCGTACACTGTGTTTTAAGCTCAGGACTTATTGGAACTGGATGAAGCTTCTTAAATAATTGTTCTCTTTCTAACACAGCTGAAACATTTAAATCAGTTAAAGAAAAAATGTCTTGAAAAACACAAAAATAAAAAACTACCAAACAAGAGTTCTTTGGAGTAAAGTCACAAAAAGCGTCAGCACTTTTTTCAAAGAAGTTGAATATAATCAATCTTTAAGGAATATATTAATGATTTAAGTGATGCTGAAAATTGTTGCTGACAGCATACTAGCTTTAACGAGTGGGCTTGGTACCTGAAGAACAACAGATCTGAGCTAGTGGTGCTGTCAACAGTAACACTGGTGCTGGAGCTGTCCCTGGAACAGCAAGTTTCATTTTGGTAAGCTGAAAAAGATGGAATTCAAATTTAAATCATACTGGTGCCTAATTATTTGAATACCTTAGACTTGCTATATAGTTTCTGGAACCAGAAAAATTATACTACAATGTGTAATATTTTGGTTACAGCAAAGACATTAAATATCAAATAGACATGTCCTTTCACAGAATCAACGCTCACTTTATGGAGTCAATCATTTCCCAATAGTCATTAAATATTGACAAAATGCTGAATTGAAACATGATTAAATGAAATTCAAAATTTCAATGAACTATTTTGTCCATTTTTGGTAAAGTCTGGTTCAGACAAACATTTTTATT
>NW_018404538.1:253963-257220 GCF_002113885.1 Mizuhopecten yessoensis
CCCACGCTGCCATGTGAAATTAGTTTAAGTGTTCTATAAAAAGTTGCAACCACTTTGATCTTGATAACCTGAAACATGCACACACACAAGGTACTACACTTTAAGTTGATTTTAATATTCTTATGTTTTTTCTGTATGTTATTACCCTCTCCATAACATATTGGATGAAGTTGCTAAGTGTTTGAATTAAATCAGTTGATGATTTTCTATATATAGCAACAGTGTCCTTGGCCTTGACCTTGGAACCCTGAAACACAACAATGTCCGAAGTATACTCATACCGTGACCTTTGCACAAAGTTTGACCAAAATCCATGAACGAATGAAGTTGCGAAGTGTTTAAATTGAATCAGTTGTTGATTTTTATATATAGCAAGNTTGACCTTGACCTTTTACCGCCGGACCTGAAAAGCTATTCATAACAAGCACTTTCTTCAGAAAAGCACTGGATAAAGTCTAAAAGCAATCCAACCAACATTACTAAAGATATTGTGCAGAAATTAAGCAAGAAGCCCAATGGGCCTGTGTCGCTCATTTGCTTCTAATGCAACTTTGAAGCTGATCTAGGTCATTTATGTGGATGCTAAGCTCATTACCACTTTATTGAAACATAGCACATTTGACCCATGTGACCTCTGAACAAACTTGGTAGTCCTTTATCCAAGCATGCTGCAGGCCNTGAGCTAAAAACAGATAAAAGGACAGACAGACAGAAAACCTGATTACTATAGATGTGCAAGGGTCCTAACAACAAGTTGTGAAATTGAATTGGAGAATCCCCCTTTGGGACCCCACTCCTCCCCCTAGGGAGCCAGGGTATTAAACGGCATTCAGTNGATAGTCCTCTTAGTTATTGAGAAGTTGTTTTAAGATTTTAGCACATTTGATCTCTGTTACCTTGAAAGGCAGGCAAGTTAATTCATTTGAACAAACTTGGTAGTCCTTTTTTCAAGCATGCTACANAGCACCTATGGAAGAAAATTACAATTCGAAGGAAGTGCATGTGTTGACAGAAAAAAGGCAATTACTAATAAGAATTTCCAATGTGCAAAGAGCTATAACTCCAGAAAAAATACAACATTGACACTGGATTCTAACTCAAACTGTAATCCATTATACATGTATACTAAGTTACAAATAATATGTAAAAACAGTTAATTATGATAATTTCCTATGTGCAAATGGGCCATAACTCCAGTCAAAAATGGAATTTTAATACATGTACATGGTTCAAACTCTGTAATCTATTATTGATAAAGCCACAAACAAAGTTTCAAATTGATATGGCAAGCGGTAGCGAAATAAGTCCGAAAAAGTTTATTTTGATAATTTCCTATGTGTGAAGGGCCATAACTCTAGCAAAAAAAGGAATATTAACACAAGGTTCGAACTCGAACTGTAATCCATTATGACAAGGCCACATATTAGGTAAAAAATTGATGTTGCAAGTGGTAGCGAAAAAAAGTCTGGGAAAACATTAATTATGAGATTTCTTATTTGCAAAGGGCCATAACTTCAGCAACAAATGAAATATTGACACAGGGTTTGGACTCTTACTGTTATCCATTATGATAAAACCACTTACTATTAAAGTGGAAATTGGTAACGAACAAAGTATGACACACAGTTAATTATGAGAACTTCCAATGTGCAAAGAAAGGGCCATGCATACATGTAACTCTAGCAAAAAAATAAAACATTGGCACGTGATTCGAACTTGATCTGTAATCTATTATGATTAAGCCACACACAAAGTTACAAATTGATATGGTAAATGGTGGCGAAAAAAAAGTCTGGGAAACTTAAATGCGACTGCCGCCGCCAACGACATGCTTCTCAGGCGGCACGACAAAGAAAGGCAGAACAGTGAAGACAGAAAGGAAAGATTTAAGATCCCAAGTGTGTTGCAATGGGAGCAGAAGATCTATTTTGGTCTGTTCAATGTCCCCCAAGTAGTAGACATGAAAGAAAATCCCTGATTCTTCAGCTTCAGGGGGCCAACTTTTAGCCCCCCCCCCCTCCCCCATGTACATTGTATGTAAATTAAATTATGGTTTGACAGATTTGACAGATTCGATGACTCAAGCAGAAAATGGTTTGAATCATGTAATCTTGAAAAGAAAGTGAAGGAACATAAATCTTCATGTAGACTCCAATCAAGTAAGTTGTGCTGATCTGACAGATCTGTACAACAAATTCAAGAAGAATTACACATTATTATATGTTTCGCATGTCTGAAATTGTCTGACATTGTCATTATGGTAAGTTTTAAGCAAAACTTCAAAACTATCTAAAATTTCTGGATATTTTTTTCCAAATACAACGGGAAGAAAATCTACATTTCAAAGAAAGTGGTAGCTATGGGAGCACCCTATATATGTAATAAACATAAAAATATTGGTACTTTGCAAAACAATAATTTTGCAAAACCACTAATTCTCAAAATTCACCTAAACATGACATATTTTATCTAAAAGGAAACTTGGAACTTATCAAAGTAACTAACTATATATCCGATGTATAACAGAAAGGAATGTGAGGAAATCATGTGAGGGACACAACTCACAGGAATATTATCAAAAGGAAGACAATCAATCAAAACTGCAAAAATACTTAAAGAGTACATATACATAGCAAGTGTTCCTAAGTTTAAAACAGAGAGTATGAGTATCACTTGAAACAACTTTTAAATTATATAAGAAATAATTCTCATGGACACCATCTAAATGAAAATTAATTGATTGACATAACAGTCGAGATGCATTTAAAATCCTCCCCACATGGAAAGTAAAACAAACATTATAGTAAAATGTTCAAACAAAACCTGCATGGTGTAAAGTTTCACCTTTTGTGACTTTCAGCTTTCTTTGTGATTTTTGTGCATTTTTAAATATCTCCCATTCTCATCAGATGTATATGAAGTGCATAACAAATGGAAAAATAAAAATATGAATGATAAACTGCCAGAATAAGATGTATAGGAAAACAAACAAAGGGGCACAACTCTTCAAGTTCGTGAAAATCCAGCCCTTACTTTCTTCTATTTTTAGGTTGCTTCTTCACCAAAGTCAAATAACTTTTGGCTACTTCAACTTCTGACAGGTCAATGACCCTTGATGAGACTTATTTAGCTGTCAAAAATCAGACCAAAAAATACTGCAGTACAATTTTATGTTAACTTATGTATTAGTGGATTTGAACACCACTGTAAATATGAATGTTGAACAGAAATATTTTAACATTTACGGAACACATTTT
>NW_018404538.1:257319-258562 GCF_002113885.1 Mizuhopecten yessoensis
CGCTATCACAAGGAGACAAACTGATGAACATACCACAGACTCCCAAAACACAAATTAATTATGCATGAACTCACCACACGCATGCATCTAGCATATGGGGAGGCCGTCTTTAAATGACCATGTATAGCTGTTGATAGGACATACATTAAACAATACTAAATCAAACCTGAAGTTTATTTTGACATAAAGATCTTATTTATTTGGATAATTTCATGGAAATGATGACTTGTAATTTTAAACAGATGATTTGTTAATTTCAGCTTGCATGCATTGTATGAATGTTATTTTAATAACATTGTACCCATATGAATCCATGAATGTCGTGAAATGGTGATATATTTAAATTTAATACATTTGATACTCTATTATCTGACCTGGAACGCATTCGTAGCCATACCGAGACAAAACAATACTGTGGTATAACTGTATTTATATTGTGTACATAGTTTAAGCGTCTGCGAGACCAGCTGTTCTAACTTACAAATGTCCAGGTGACGAGAAATAACATGAGAGGAATGTTTTTATTTTTGACACGAGCTGTAGGCAATTCACTTTTCAATTCGTACTATTCTTCTCTTTGGATAATGACGCTTTAACTTGTAAGCGAAAAATACATAACTGGCGTCACGAGCAGCATCAATACTAAAAATGTCTTTTTATATTAACGGCTACCAAACCTGTGATCCAGGTTACAAATAAATGCTATGTCCCAATCACCTGCCCTCTGGACTGGTTTTTAAGTAAGTTGTTTTAGTGCCAAATTTTGTACAGCATGATTATTTAGCCTCTTTATCTTAATCCTTCCAACGTAGGTATCTTGTGATAAAATTTGGTGATTGCCTTTACACTGTTACAATGTTTTACCATTTATATATATATATATACATGTATACATGTATGTTTGTCGAAATACAAGCTCCCGAGAGCTTATTTTAACTATGACATATATTCAACGTAAAATAATGATTCTTGTTTCTTGTATTTTGATGTACCATGCCACTATGCTTTTATCCGATAGTTTTAAGATAAAAAAAAATACACACACAAGCTTTTAATCACGAACTTTTCCTCGAATGCGCCTATGTATAATCTTCGGCACGATGAAGGACACAAGTTAAGGTATACTGTTCAGTGGCGGATCCAGAGTTTTTTTTGGCCTTCAGGAACCCCACCCCCCTGATAATTTTCTTTAAAAATCATGTATTTTCACCATTTTCCTCAATTTCCCCCCTTATGCCCCCCC
>NW_018404538.1:259874-266324 GCF_002113885.1 Mizuhopecten yessoensis
CTTTGGCCACGACATTCACAGGTAACACCTCTGAGGTAATTAGTTCACCTGTTAACTCACAGGTAGGTATCGTAAATGCCCCTTGGCTATAGTATAATGTGGTAAGAACTACAAGTTATTAACATTCCTTTTAATTCACAGGTAAGATATTTAGATGTGTCAACTGTATATTACTATACCTTAGCTAAAAGTTATAGTGTACATTGAATGTAGTTAATGCAGGCACGGAATACGATTTCCGTTATTCAGTCTTGAAGGTATAACTTCTCTTACTAAGGATTGATGTCTTTTTTTGTCGACTGATGACTTAACCCATACAACACATATTGGTTGCTGTCCTTACTTACACTGTTTTGCAGATAATATATCAATATGTAAAGTGGGCGTGTCAGAGTGGTTACGCATAACAAACATGTATTTCAAAACACCAGGTCGATATGAATAACAAACACGGCACAATTCCATAGTTTAATTTGACACATTAATGGAGTGTATTATTTCAACGGCAGAGTTCGAGTGTGTTACAAACACGTATTTCGAAACACCAAAAAAAGTAAATAACAAACACGGCCCAATTCGATAGTTTTATTTTGACATATAAATGGAATATTTTAACATGTATTTTAACGGCACTGTTCGAGTATGTAACAAACACGGCACAGTTTCAAAGTTTAATTTGACATATAAATCGAGTATGTATTAAACATGTTTTTCAAAACACCAGGCCAAAGTAAATTACAAACATTGCACAGTTTTATAGTTTTAATTTGACATATTAATCGAGTGTTTAATAAACATGTATTTGAGACCATCAGACCGAATAAAGTACAAACACGACACATTCATTTAATTTTTTTTTTTTTTATTACATATCGAGTAATAAGCAAACATATTTTAACAGACACGGCCCAAGTAAATTACAAACACGGCACAGTTCCATAGTTTTATTCTGATTACACCAAATTATCATAGGTGAACAAAGCACAGACACGTTGTTGATTATGAGGCGAGCTGCCGACAGACAAGTATTCACACATGAACAGAGCTACCTGGTGATGCTTGACACCGCCCGCGGCAGCTCGAAGTTGTCGACAGGCTACTACTCGGTTAGATCAAAGGCCTAGCTGACCGCCGGCGCAGATCCTGTTGCCGCGGGGCACAGGTAAATAAAGGGGGTTAAAAAAAAGCCACGAGTAAAATAAAAATCCGGGAGTATTTTAAAAGTCCAACTAGTAAAATAAAACGTCTAGGGGTAAAATAATAATCCAGAAGTACTTTAATTCGTTAGGGGAGTACAATGAAACACGTACTAAGGTTAGTTTGATTCACTTGTATTTTAATCATACTGTACAATGAAACACGTACTAAGGGTAGTTTGATTCACTTGTATTTCAATCATACTGTACAATACAACACGTTCTAAGGATAGTTTGATCTACTTGTATTTTAATCATACCGTACAACACATCACGTATTAAGGATAGTTTGATTCACTTGTATTTTAATCATGCTGTACAATAAAACACGTACTTGGGGTACATTGATTCGCTGATCATGTTGTACAATAAAACATGTACTTTGGGTACATTGATTCGCTGATCATGTTGTACAATAAAACAAACGTTTCGTAAAACAAGAAAAACGCCCACTTTATGTTGGTGGCGTAGAACAAAGGATTAATCGTGTGTTTAGTAACAGAAACGTCACTTTTAATGCATGCAATGCAAAAAGACGAACCAGTTACAGCGGTGCTTTTTACGATTCAGACTACCGGTAGCCGACGGCTACGTACGTCACGGGTGAGCGCTCTGACCGAGCTCAGGTAAATTTTGGCTGGTGCGCGCCACTACACTGCCGATAAGGTAGGCCTGTCGCGGACGAGAGCGTGGCCTGTAGGCAGACATGAAGGAACCCGACAGAACAAAAGAAATTCGTAAACTAAACGATTACTGCTAAAATTAAACGATTTGCCGCGAGAGGTCAACGCTCCACCAAAACGTTACACCGTTCCGTGACACGCAAACACTGCTCCGTGAAAATTAAGCATGCAGTTATAAAACAAACACTGTTCCGTGAAAAGTAAACATGTAGTTATAAAACAAACTCTGTTCCGTGAAAAGTTAACATGCAGTTATAAAACAAACAATCTGTTTTAAAAACAAACGATTATACTCAAAACTAAACACAAGTCTGCGAAGAATAAACGTCGGTTTAAACAATAAACGGTGACTCGTCAAATATAAACTATATTCCAAAAAATACACACAAAAAGAGAACAACTAAACGATTTTTGAAAAGTAACGAAAAAATGAAAAAAATACACGGTAAGGGTCCACCAGGACGTAAAGTTTACTACCTATCTAATACTCCCACGAAGCATAAATTAAGGCCGCCAAATACAGAATCGGAAGTGTATGTGTTATTCAGATGCCGATGTGAATCTTAAATCTACATGTATCCTGGTTCTGAATGAGACTTGGATCTCAATTTCGGATACGGACTACGACTCCGTTTCCAAAGAATAGGACATATATACATGTCTCTTATTTCCATTTTTTCTTAAATACAAGAACAATAGCAAACAGCACATCTGGCTTGTTCTCACTAGAGACACATGGCTGAAAACCAGGGAAAAAACACGTGACTTGATTTATCTGTTGTGATACACCTGTTCTGCGTCTTGTGAATGGAAGATGCAATCTTCTTTCAAAAGTTATTAAAAAATATCTGCAAGTCCGATCAATTAATCAAAAACGATATTGATAAAACAATAATGGAACAAAAGTCAACATATTGAATATTAATTAAAGGAGTCGTGTTCGAAAACTTGCAAACCTGGAGTTACCAAATAGTCTGGGCAAATAGTCGGGCAAATAGTCTGGGCAAATAGTATGGGCAGATAGTCGGGCAAATAGTCTGGGCAAATAGTCGGGCAAATAGTCTGGGGAAATAGTCGGGCAAATAGTCAATCTCATTTCAGGAAGGGATTGAATAAGTTGGATGCATGTTTTGTCCAATATCAAATTTTCAGTGACATGTTTTATTCGATGGTGAAAGCAAACAACCATTTAAAACATGACACGTCAGATAATGTGAAATGTAAATAACGAGTGACGACATTTTGCCGTCCTTTTGAGCGTGTGTGTAGGACTGTACATCGAACCGGGCATCAGAGATAACGGCTAGTAAAGTCTGATGTACATTAACATTACGGACGATTAGCAGATACAACTATGACGTTTAGAAAAACACCCTTGTGACCTTCAACCACCCCACGAAAAATCGCGATCACATTTAGCCTGGCTATCGCTCCATTATTCCACCTGTTTTTGACATTTTGTCGAGAATATCCATCTTTGTGCGTTGTAGTCACTAACTGCATTCCTACCTGTAACACTTATGCTACATGTACCAGGACCTGGTGACAATACATGGCTATACTTACATAGCAACACCTGTCTCGTTACACTGTCTACTGGCATACATGTGTTTATAAAACGATTCGTATGTCGACCAAGATGGGTCACGCCATCACATAATCGTCTAAAGCTTAATTTTTGAAATTCGACCCTTCCCTCCCATCGCTTTGATTACAGTTAAATATCTATTTTACTTTAGCCATGGTTGAGAGGCATGGGTGCGGATAAAACCACTCTCGCCCCTATTTCAGGCCCCTGTAGTAGTGTAATCATGTGTATATGTAATCGCATCTACCTAAAGTTAATTGTTCTGGATTCCATACGTGAATGAAAAGGTTCAATTCACTTCCTAGTTGGGTAGTATAAAGCTTCAGGTGCGCAGTCTCCGTGAACATTCTTACGGATCCTGTCCATGGACGTACGTTAGATACAAATTCGACATGACAGTGATGTTGTACTGGGTTTTATTTCTGCTACTGCCGTTTTCATGTAAGTTTTATTTTTATATTTTATTCACTTCATATATACAAATATACCTTAGATAAATTAAGTTATAATGCGGTTTCGTTTTACAGGACCTAATGGTCGCCGCGGTTCTTTAGTAAGAAGAGTCGGGTATAGAACCTATAAACTTTGGAAGATCTCGGGGTTTATATTATTTAACGATATTTCATCAAAACAATGGATTCACAACTATGAGAATACACCAATATAAAACACGAAGTTGGATAGGTAAGCGTGCAGTAATCCCAAGCACACCGTGTAAGTGTACAATTGTGTAGGATATTGTAACGCTCGGATGATCTGCAGGCTCACCCTTTGTATGTGGAGTGTATACACCAGTCCGCAGTGTCACCACTAACTATTCCCGGGTCGTAGACACATATATTATATGTGCTGTTGTTTTGTGGCAAATGTACGTATACGTTGTAAATTTTAGAAACAGCCTTTAGTAGCACTGTCGCCCAACCGTCTTGATCTTCTACAAAGACTGCCTCTTGTTTTTGGTATACTTAAAGTGTTCTTGGATACTGATGATGTAGTCTAAGTGACTTGTGGTATCGTCCTAATGAAGGGTGATATCGTCTTAGTAACAGGTGATGCCGTCCTAGTGACTGGTGATACCGCCCTATCGGTCTAGTTACTGGTGATATCGTCCTAGTGACTGGTGATATATTCCTTGTGACATGTGATACCTTCCTAGTGACTGGTGATATCTTCCTAGTGACTGGCGATATCGTCCTATCGTCCTAGTGACTGGTAATATCGTCATTGTGACTTGTGATGTCGTCCTATCGTCCTAGTGACAGGTGATATCGTCCTAGTGACAGATGATATCGTCCTAATGACTGGTGATATTGTCCTAGTGACTGGTGATATCGTCCTAGCAACATTTGATATCTTCCTAGTGACAGATGAAATCCTCCTAGTGACAGATGATATCGTCCTAGTGACATGTGATATCGTCCTAGTGACTGGTGATATCGTCCTAGTGACATTTGATATCCTCCTAGTGACACGTGATAATCTTCCTAGTGACATTTGATATCCTCCTAGTGACACGTGATAATCTTCCTAGTGACAGATGATATCGTCCTAGTGACATGTGATATCTTCCTAGTGACATGTGGTATCGTCATAGTGACATGTGATATCTTGTGATATACCGCAGTTTTATTACACAGTGATGTATCGTGATATTACTGTACAGAGATATATCGTGATATAACTGTACAGTGATATATCGCGGCATTACTGTACAGTGATATATCGTGATATAACTGTACAGTGATATATCGCGGCATTACTGTACAGTGATATATCGACATATTACTGTACAGTGATATATCGACATACTACCGTACAGTGATATATCGACATATTACTGTACAGTGATATATCGCGGCATTACTGTGCAGTGATATATCGACATATTACTGTACAGTGATATATCGCGGTATTACTGTACAGTAATATATCGCGGTATTACTGTACAGTGATATATCGACATATTACTGTACAGTGATATTTCGACATTTTACTGTACAGTGATATATCGACATTTTACTGTACAGTGATATATCTACATATTACTATACAGTAATATATCGACACATCGCGGTTTATATCGAGGTATTTGTCTATTATGAAATTAAGCATTAATAAACCATTTTATTTGTGTGTGTATCATAAGCTTAATTTCAAATAAGATTTTTTAATATTGGTTTTACGAAGAAGTCGCAAAAATAGTAAATACATGTATCAAGTAAATATAAAATAATAGAAATGGCACAACCATACCTAAGTGAAGGGATACGATAACACTGTGTGTATTACATTTATCACCGTCACAAATCGCTTCCTCTATCCCACGTATCAACCTAGTCATTAAAAATTGCCTTTACACATTATATGCATGAATACGTTATCGCTTTGTGCAAGCAATTCCTTCATTTGTTACTACAAAGAACTACCGTACATACAGTACAATACAATGCAATAACATTCAATTTATTTTATTAAAGGTGTCGCATGTCAATTATGCATACAAGTTTCAAGTTTCAAGCTTTATTTTTACACCCATGACACACACGAGGTGCGTTACAAGAGGTCAACATTTTAAAACATTTCAATTACATAGCAAAGTATATACATACGAGCATGATGTTAGAGGTACTCAGTGTAGCTGTAGGGTTATCATAGGAGACGGTTTCTGTGTATAGAGAGGTACTCAGTGTAGCCGTTGTGTTATCACAGAAGATTTTGTGTATAAACATGTTCTCATTGTAGCTGTAGGGTTATCACATGAGTAGGTGTCTGTATATAGACAGTTTATCAGTGTAGCTGTAGGGTTATTACATGAAAAGGTGTCTGTATATAGACAGTTTATCAGTGTAGCTGTAGGGTTATCACTTGAGAAGAATTCTGTGTATAGACAGGTACGCAGTGTAACTGTAGGGTTATCACAGGAAAATTTCTCTGTACATGTATAGACAGGTACTCAGTGTAGCTGTAGGGTTATCACAGGAGA
>NW_018404539.1:0-128 GCF_002113885.1 Mizuhopecten yessoensis
CAGCATTGTATAATATCCCCGTGCGTTTTCGGGATGAGAGACGGTATTTTCAGCATTGTATATTATCTTCTTGCGCTTTCGGTGATGGGAGAAGGTGTCTACAGCATTGTATAATATCCTCGTGCGTT
>NW_018404539.1:2328-2995 GCF_002113885.1 Mizuhopecten yessoensis
AGCATTGTATAATATCCTGATGCGTTTTCGGGGATGAAAGAAGGTGTCTTCAGCATTGTATAATATCCTGATGCGTTTTAGGGGTGAGAGATGGTGTCTAAATCATTGTATAATATCCTCGTGCGTTTTCGGGGATGAGAGAAGGTGTCTTCAGAATTGTGTATTACCCTGATGCGTTTTCGGGGATGAGAGAATATGTCTACAGCATTGTATAATATCCTGATGCGTTTTAGGGGTGAGAGATGGTGTCTACATCATTGTATAATATCCTCGTGCGTTTTCGGGGATGAGAGAAGGTGTCTACAGCATTGTATAATATCCTAGTGCGTTTTCGGGGTTGAGAGAAGTTGCTACAGCATTGTATAATATCCTCGTGCTTTTTTGGGATGAGAGACGGTGTTTACACCATTGTATAATATCTTGATGCGTTTTCGGGGATGAGAGACGATGTCTACAGCATTGTATAATATCCTCGTGCGTTTTCGGGGATGAGAGAAGGTGTCTTCAGCATTGTATAGTATCCCCGTGCGTTTTCGGGATGAGAGACGGTGTTTATAGCAATGTATAATATCTTCGTACGCTTTTGGGGATGGGAGAAGGTGTCTACAGCATTGTATAATAACCTCGTGCGTTTCTGGGGATAGGAGACGGTGTTTACAGCATTGTA
>NW_018404539.1:3846-22068 GCF_002113885.1 Mizuhopecten yessoensis
GTATAATATCCTCGTGCGTTTCTGGGAATAGGAGACGGTGTTTACAGCATTGTATAATATCCTCGTGCGTTTTCCGGGATGAGAGACAGTGTTTACACCATTGTATAATATCTTGATGCGTTTTCGGGGATGAGAGAAGGTGTCTTCAGCATTGTATATTATCCTGATGCCTTTTTGGGGATGAGAGTCGGTATCTACAGCATTGTATAATATCCTCGTGCGTTTTCGGGGATGAGAGAAGGTGTCTTCAGAATTGAATAATATCCTGATGTGATTTCGGGGATGAGAGACGGTGTCCACAGCATTTTATAATATCCTCGTGCTTTTTCTGGGATGAGAGACGGTGTTTACAGCATTGTATAATATAGCGTGTTCGGGGATTCCTGATTCGTTTTCGGGGATGAGAGAAGGTGTCTACAGCATTGTATAATATCCTGATTCGTTTTCGGGGATGAGAGAAGGTGTCTGCAGAATTGTATAATATCCTGATTCGTTTTCGGGGATTAGAGAAGGTGTCTACAGCATTGTATAATATCCTCGTGCGTTTTCGGGGATGAGAGAAGGTGTCTTCAGCATTGTATATTATCCTGATCGTTTTCGGGGATGAGAGAAGGTGTCTTCTGCATTGTATATTATCCTGATGCGTTTTTTGGGATGAGAGTCGGTATCTACAGCATTGTATTATATCCTCGTGCGTTTTCGGGGATGAGAGAAGGTGTCTTCAGAATTGAATATTACCCTGATGCGATTTCGGGGATGAGAGACGGTGTCTACATCATTGTATAATATCCTCGTGCGTTTTTGGGATGAGAGACGGTGTCTTCAGCATTGTATATTATCCTGATCGTTTTCGGGGATGAGAGAAGGTGTCTGCAGCATTGTATAATCATCATTGTATTATATCCTCGTGCGTTTTCGGGGATGAGAGAAGGTTTCTTCAGCACTGTATATTATTCTCGTGCGTTTTCGGGGATGACAGATGGTGTCTACAGCATTGTATAATATCCTGTATCTACAGCATTGTATTATATCCTCGTGCGTTGTCGGGGATGAGAGAAGGTGTCTTCAGCATTGTATAATATCCTGATGCGTTTTCGGGAATGAGAGACGGTGTCTACAGCATTCTATAATATCCTCGTGCTTTTTCTGGGATGAGAGACGGTGTTTACAGCATTGTATAAGTATCTACAGCATTGTATAATATCCTCGTGCGTTTTCGCTGATGCGTTTTTTGGGATGAGAGTCGGTATCTACAGCATTGTATTATACCCTCGTGCGTTTTCGGGGATGAGAGAAGGTGTCTTCATCATTGTATAATATCCTCGTGCGTTTTTGGGATGAGAGACGGTGTCTTCAGCATTGTATATTATCCTGATCGTTTTCGGGGATGAGAGAAGGTGTCTACAATTGTATAATATCCTGATTCGTTTTCGGGGATGAGAGAAGGTGTCTGCAGCATTGTATAATATCCTGATTCGTTTTCGGGGATGAGAGACGGTGTCTACAGCATTATATAATATCCTAGTGCTTTTTCTGGGATGAGAGACGGTGTTTACAGCATTGTATATTATAGCGTGTTCGGGGATGAGAGACGTTGTCTACAGCATTGTATAATATCTTGATTCGTTTTCGGGGATGAGAGAAGGTGTCTTCAGCACTGTATACTATTCTCGTGCGTTTTCGGGGATGACAGACGGTGTCTAAAGCATTGTATTATACCCTGATTCGTTTTCGGGGATGAGAGAAGGTGTCTACAATTGTATAATATCCTGATTCGTTTTCGGGGATGAGAGAAGGTGTCTGCAGCATTGTATAATCATCATTGTATTATATCCTCGTGCGTTTTCGGGGATGAGAGACTTTTGGGGATGAGAGTCGGTATCTACAGCATTGTATAATATCCTTGTGCGTTTTCGGGGATGAGAGACGGTGTCTTCAGCACTGTATATTATTCTCGTGCGTTTTCGGGGATGACAGATGGTGTCTACAGCATTGTATAATATCCTGATCGTTTTCGGGGATGAGAGAAGGTGTCTTCATCATTCTATAATATCCTCGTGCGTTTTTGGGATGAGAGACGGTGTCTTCAGCATTGTATATTATCCTGATGCGTTTTTTTGGGATGAGAGTCGGTATCTACAGCATTGTATAATATCTTGATGCGTTTTCGGGGATGAGAGACGGTGTCCACAGCATTGTATAATATCCTGATCGTTTTCGGGGATGAGAGAAGGTGTCTGCAGCATTGTATAATATCCTGATTCGTTTTCGGGGATGAGAGAAGGTGTCTTCAGCATTGTATAATATCCTGATGCGTTTTCGGGAATGAGAGACGGTGTCTACAGCATTATATAATATCCTCGTGCTTTTTCTGGGATGAGAGACGGTGTTTACAGCATTGTATAAAATCCTGATTCTTTTTCGGGATGAGAGAAGGTGTCTACAGCATTGTATAATATCCTCGGGGGTTTTCGCGGATGAGAGACGGTGTCTACATCATTGTATAATATCCTCGTGCGTTTTCGGGATGAGAAACGGTGTTTACAGCATTGTATACTATCCTCGTGCGTTTTATGGGATGAGAGTCGGTGTCTACAGCATTCTATAATATCCTCGTGCTTTTTCTGGGATGAGAGACGGTGTTTACAGCATTGTATAAAATCCTGATTCTTTTTCGGGATGAGAGAAGGTGTCTACAGCATTGTACAATATCCTCGGGGGTTTTCGGGGATGAGAGAAGGTGTCTACATCATTGTATAGTATCCCATTGTATAATATCCTTGTGCGTTTTCGGGGATGAGAGAAGGTGTCTTCAGCATTGTATATTATCCTGACGCGTTTTCGGGGATGAAAGAAGGTGTCTTCAGCATTGTATAATATCCTGATTCGTTTTCGGGGATGAGAGAAGGTGTCTACAGCATTGTATAATATCCTGATGCGTTTTCGGGAATGGGAGACGGTGTCTACAGCATTATATAATATCCTCGTGCTTTTTCTGGGATGAGAGACGGTGTTTACAGCATTGTATAAAATCCTGATTCTTTTTCGGGATGAGAGAAGGTGTATACAGCATTGTATAATATCCTCGGGGGTTTTCGCGGATGAGAGACGGTGTCTACATCATTGTATAATATCCTCGTGCGTTTTCGGGGTTGCGAGTCCGTGTCTACAGCATTGTATAATATCCTGATCGTTTTCGGGGATGAGAGAAGGGGTCTTCAGCATTGTATATTATCCTGATGCCTTTTTGGGGATGAGAGTCGGTATCTACAGCATTGTATAATATCCTTGTGCGTTTTCGGGGATGAGAGAAGGTGTCTTCAGAATTGCATATTACCCTGATGCGTTTTCGGGGATGAGAGAAGGTGTCTACAGCATTGTATAATATCCTCGGGGGTTTTCGCGGATGAGAGACGGTGTCTACATCATTGTATAATATCCTCGTGCGTTTTCGGGATGAGAAACGGTGTTTACAGCATTGTATACTATCCTCGTGCGTTTTATGGGATGAGAGTCGGTGTCTACAGCATTCTATAATATCCTCGTGCTTTTTCTGGGATGAGAGACGGTGTTTACAGCATTGTATAAAATCCTGATTCTTTTTCGGGATGAGAGAAGGTGTCTACAGCATTGTACAATATCCTCGGGGGTTTTCGGGGATGAGAGAAGGTGTCTACATCATTGTATAGTATCCCATTGTATAATATCCTTGTGCGTTTTCGGGGATGAGAGAAGGTGTCTTCAGCATTGTATATTATCCTGATGCGTTTGCGGGGATGAAAGAAGGTGTCTTCAGCATTGTATAATATCCTGATGCGTTTTCGGGGATGAGAGACGGTGTTTACAGCATTGTATAATATCCTCGTGCTTTTTCCGGGATGAGAGACGGTGTTTACAGCATTGTATAATATCCTGATTCTTTTTCGGGATGAGAGAAGGTGTCTACAGCATTGTATAATATCCTCGGGGGTTTTCGGGGATGAGAGAAGGTGTCTACATCATTGTATAGTATCCTCGTGCGTTTTAGGGGATGCGAGTCGGTGTCTACAGCATTGTAAAATATCCTCGTGCTTTTTCGGGATGAGAGACGGTGTTTACAGCATTGTATCATATCCTCGTGCGTTTTCGGGGATGAGAGACGGTTGTCTACAGTATTTCATAATATCCTCGTGCGTTTTTGGGGATGAGAGACGATGTCTACAGAATTGTATAATATCCTGATGCGTGTTCAGGGATGAGAGACGGTGTCTTCATCATTGTATAATATCCTGATGCGTGTTCGTGGATGAGAAACGGTGTCTACAGCTACCATTACTGATAGAATACGGATAATTTCTGTCAGACAGTCCAAGTTTCAAAACATGTTCCTAATTATTTCGAATTTTATTATACATCTTTGTTTGATTAGAATACCGTAAGTATGTCAGTATTTTGTGAACGCTTACCTTAGTTTTCCGGGTTCTACATTTTACTCGGAACATGCATGTTGAGATGTATTTCCGACGCGTTATCCGAATCCATGAGATGAAAATAAAATCTGAAAGTCACGTTGGTATTATCTTTCGATTAAAGTCTGGCGCTGTATTGAAGCCTGCATATCTAATGAATCTTTTAAACTGTTTACAAAGCAAATTCCTTTACTGTCACATGTGGACACAAGAAATGCATATATATATATATATATATGCAATACGGACACATAATACAAGGATACAAATTAAAACAGCGTCAGCATACACAAGGTTCCGAGCAATAAATGAAAAAATGGCCATACTCAGGGACCCAACAAAATCCCAAGTATTACATCAGCGATCCGACACTTAAAGCACTGTTATATATCAGGAAAAATCAAAAGCCAACCGTTTATATTTGCAGCCGCACGTATTACGTCAGATATCCCCCAAAAAATCCAGGTTATACATCAGAGATCCAACAAAAAACCCAGGTAATATATCAGAGATCCCACAAAAAGACAGGTAAAAAAATTAGAGATCCCACAAAAAACAGGTAATACATCAGATATCCCACAAAAAGACAGGTTAAAAAATCAGAGATCCCACAAAAAGGCAGGTAATACATCAGAGATCCCACAAAAAAACAGGTAATACATCAGATATCCAAAAAAAAACAACAGGTTATACATCAGAGATCCCACAAAAAAGCAGTTAATACATCAGAGATCCAACAAAAAAACAGGTAAAAAATCAGAGATCCCACAAAAAAAGCAGGTAATACATAAGAGATTCCACAAAAAAAACAGGTAACACATCAGAGATCCCACCAAAAAACAGGTAATACATCAGAGATACCACAAAAAAAACATGTAATACTTCAGAGATCCCTCAAAAAAGAAGGTAATACATCAGAGATCCCACATAAAAAGCAGGTTATACATCAGAGATCCCACAAAAAAGCAGGTAGTACATCAGAGATTGCACAAAAACAGGTAATACATCAGATATCCCACAAAAAGACAGGAAAAAAATCAGAGATACCACAAAAAGGCAGGTAATACATCGGAGATCCCACAAAAAAACAGGTTATACATCAGAGATCCAAAAAAAAAACCAGATTATACATCAGAGATCCCACAAAAAAAAAGCAGGTAATACATCAGAAATCCCACAAAAAAGCAGGTAAAACATCAGAAATCCAACAAAAAGGCAGGTGATACATCAGAGATCCCACAAAAAACAGGTAACACATCAGAGATGCCACCAAAAAACAGGTATTGCATCGGATATCCCACGAAAAAGCAGGTAATACATCAGAGATCCCACAAAAAGGCAGATAATACATCAGAGATCCAACAAAAACAGGTAATACATCAGAGATCCTACAACAAAACCAGGTAATACATCAGAGATCCCACAAAAAGGCAGATAATACATCAGAGATCCCACAAAAAAACAGGTAACACATCAGAGATGCCACCAAAAAACAGGTATTGCATCGGATATCCCACGAAAAAGCAGGTAATACATCAGAGATCCCACAAAAAGGCAGATAATACATCAGAGATCCCACAAAAAAACAGGTAATAAATTAAAGATCACATAAAAAAAACAGGTAATATATCAGAGATCCCACAAAAAACAGGTAATACATCAGAGATCCCACAAAAAAGCAAGTAATACATCAGAGATTCCACAAAAAATAAAGGTAATACATCAGAGATCCCATCAAAAAAACAGGTAATACATCAGAGATCCCATCAAAAAAACAGGTAATACGTCAGAGATCCCATCAAAAAAACAGGTAATACGTCAGAGATCCCACAACAAAACCAGGTAATACATCAGAGATCCCACAACAAAACAGGTAATACATTAGAGATCCCACAAAAAAGCAGGTAATACATCCGAGAGCCCACAAAAAAGCAGGTAATACATCAGAGATCCCACAAAAAAACCAGGTAATAAATTAAAGATCACATAAAAAAAACAGGTAATATATCAGAGATTCCACAAAAAAAACCGGTAACACATCAGAGATCCCACCAAAAAACAGGTATAACTTCAGAGATCCCACAAAAAAGAAGGTAATACATCAGAGATTGCACAAAAACAGGTATTACTTCAGAGATCCCACAAAAAAGCAGGTTATACATCAGAGATCCCACAAAAAAAGCAGGTAGTACATCAGAGATTGCACAAAAACAGGTAATACATCAGATATCCCACAAAAAGACAGGAAAAAAATCAGAGATACCACAAAAAGGCAGGTTATACATCAGAGATCCCACAAAAAAACAGGTAATACATCAGAGATGCCACCAAAAAACAGGTATTGCATCGGATATCCCACGAAAAAGCAGGTAATACATCTGAGATCCCACAAAAAGGCAAAATATACATCAGAGAACCCACAAAAAATAAAGATAATACATCAGAGATCCCATCAAAAAACAGGTAATACATCAGAGATCCCATAAAAAAAACAGGTAATACGTCAGAGATCCCTCAACAAAACCAGGTAATACATCAGAGATCCCACAAAAAAACAGGTAATACATCAGAGATCCCATCAAAAAAACAGGTAATACATCAGAGATCCCACAAAAAGGCAGATAATACATCAGAGATCCCACAAAAAAACAGGTAATACATCAGAGATGCCACCAAAAAACAGGTATTGCATCGGATATCCCACGAAAAAGCAGGTAATACATCAGAGATCCCACAAAAAGGCAAAATATACATCAGAGATCCCACAAAAAATAAAGATAATACATCAGAGATCCCATCAAAAAACAGGTAATACATCAGAGATCCCATAAAAAAAACAGGTAATACGTCAGAGATCCCATAAAAAAAACAGGTAATACGTCAGAGATCCCTCAACAAAACCAGGTAATACATCAGAGATCCCACAAAAAAACAGGTATTACATTAGAGATCCCACAAAAAAGCAGGTAATATATCAGAGATCCCCAAAAAAAAGTTAATACATCAGATATCCCACAAACAAACAGGTAAAAAATCAGAGATCCCACAAAAAGGCAGGGAATACATCAGAGATCAAATCAAAAAGGCTGGTAATACATTAGAGATCCCATCAAAAAAACAGGTAATATATCAGAGATCCCACAAAAAAGCAGGTAATATATCAGAGATCCCCAAAAAAAAAAGTTAATACATCAGATATCCCACAAACAAACAGGTAAAAAATCAGAGATCCCACAAAAAGGCAGGTAATACATCAGAGATCAAATCAAAAAGGCTGGTAATACATTAGAGATCCCATCAAAAAAACAGGTAATATATCAGAGATCCCACAAAAAAAACCAGGTAATACATCAGAGAACCAACAAAAAAACAGGTAATACATCAGATTTCCCACAAAAAGACAGGAAAAAAATCAGAGATACCACAAAAAGGCAGGTAATACATCAGAGATCCCACAAAAAAGCAGGTAATATATCAGAGATCCCACAAAAAGGCAGGTAATACATCAGAGATTGCACAAAAAACAGGTATTACTTCAGAGATCCCACAAAAAAGCAGGTTTTACATCAGAGATCCCACAAAAATAGCAGGTAGTACATCAGAGATTGCACAAAAACAGGTAATACATCAGATTTCCCACAAAAAGACAGGAAAAAAATCAGAGATACCACAAAAAACAGGTAATACATCAGAGATCCCACAAAAAAACAGGTAATACTTCAGAGATCAAAAAAAAAACAGATAATACATCAGAGATCCCACAAAAAAAGCAGGTAATACATCAGAAATCCCACAAAAAAGCAGGTAAAACATCAGAAATCCAACAAAAAGGCAGGTGACACATCAGAGATCCCACAAAAGACAGGTAACACATCAGAGATGCCACCAAAAAACAGATATTACATCGGAGATCCCACAGAAAAGCAGGTAATACATCATAGATCCAACAAAAACAGGTAATACATCAGAGATCCTACATCAAAACCAGGTAATACATCAGAGATCCCACAAAAAGGCAGGTAATACAACAGAGATCAAATCAAAAAGGCAGGTAATACATTAGAGATTCCATAAAAAAAAAAAAAAAAATCAGAGATCCCAAAAAAAAGCAGGTAATACATCAGAGATCCCACATAAAAAGCAGGAGAGATCAAATCAAAAAGGCAGGTAATACATTAGAGATTCCATCAAAAAAAAAAAAAATCAGAGATCCCACAAAAAAGCAGGAAATACATCAGAGATCCCACAAAAAGGCAGGTAATACAACAGAGATCAAATCAAAAAGGCAGGTAATACATTAGAGATTCCATCAAAAAAAAAAAAAAAATCAGAGATCCCAAAAAAAAGCAGGTAATACATCAGAGATCCCACATAAAAAGCAGGTAATACATCTCCCACAAACAAACAGGTAAAAAATCAGAGATCCCTCAAAAAGGCAGGTAATACATCAGAAATCCCACAAAAAAGCAGATAAAACATCAGAAATCCAACAAAAAGGCAGGTGACACATCAGAGATCCCACAAAAGACAGGTAACACATCAGAGATGCCACCAAAACACAGATATTACATCGGAGATCCCACAGAAAAGCAGGTAATACATCATAGATCCAACAAAAACAGGTAATACATCAGAGATCCTACAACAAAACCAGGTAATACATCAGAGATCCCACAACAAAACAGGTAATACATTAGAGATCCCACAAAAAAGCAGGTAATACATCAGAGATCCCACAAAAAGGCAGGTAATACATCAGAGATCAAATCAAAAAGGCAGGTAATACATTAGAGATTCCATCAAAAAAAAAAAAAAAATCAGAGATCCCACAAAAAAGCAGGTAATACATCAGAGATCCCATCAAAAAAACAGGTAATATATCAAAGATCCCACAAAAAAAAACAGGTAATACATCAGAGAACCAACAAAAAAACAGGTAATACATGAGAGATCCCACAAAAAAGCAGGTAATATATCAGAGATCCCACAAAAAAGCAGGTAATATATCAGAGATCCCGCAAAAAAGCAGGTAATATATCAGAGATCCCACAAAAAAGCAGGTAATATATCAGAGATCCCAAAAAAGGGAATACATCAGATATCCCACAAACAAACAGGTAAAAAATCAGAGATCCCACAAAAAGGCAGGTAATACATCAGAGATCCCACAAAAAAAGCACGTAATACAGCAGAGATTCCATAAAAAAACCCAGGTAATACGTCAGAGATCCCACAATAAAACCAGGTAGTACATCAGAGATTGCACAAAAACAGGTAATACATCAGAGATCCCACAAAAAGGCAGGTAATACATCAGAGATCAAATAAAAAAGGCAGGTAATACATTAGAGATCCCATCAAAAAAAAAGGTAATACGTCAGAGATCCCACAAAAAAAGCAGGTAATACATCAGAGATCCTATCAAAAAAACAGGTAATATATCAGAGATCCCACAAAAAAAAACAGGTAATACATCAGAGAACCAACAAAAAAAACAGGTAATATATCAGAGATCCCACAAAAAAGCAGGTAATATATCAGAGATCCCACAAAAAGACAGGTAATACATCAGAGATTGCACAAAAACAGGTATTACTTCAGAGATCCCACAAAAAAGCAGGTTATACATCAGAGATCCCACAAAAATAGCAGGTAGTACATCAGAGATTGCACAAAAACAGGTAATACATCAGATATCCCAAAAAAAGACAAGAAAAAAATCAGAGATACCACAAAAAGGCAGGTAATACATCAGAGATCCCACAAAAAAACAGGTAATACTTCAGAGATCCAAAAAAAACCCAGATAATACATCAGAGATCCCACAAAAAAAGCAGGTAATACATCAGAAATCCCCCAAAAAAGCAGGTAAAACATCAGAACTCCAACAAACAGGCAGGTGACACATCAGAGATCCCACAAAAGACAGGTAACACATCAGAGATGCCACCAAAAAGCAGATATTACATCGGAGATCCCACAGAAAAGCAGGTAATACATCAGAACTCCCCCAAAAAAGCAGGTAAAACATCAGAACTCCAACAAACATGCAGGTGACACATCAGAGATCCCACAAACTCCAACAAACAGGCAGGTGAAACATCAGAGATCCCACAAAAGACAGGTAACACAGCAGAGAGGCCACCAAAAAGCGGATATTGCATCGGAGATCCCACAGAAAAGCAGGTAATACACCAGAGATCCAACAAAAACAGGTAATACATCAGAGATAATACATCAGAGATCCCACAGTACAAACAAGTAATTCACATCAGAGATCGCACAAAAAAAGGTAATACATCAGAGATACCACAAAAAGGCAGGTAATACATAAGAGATCAAATCAAAAAGGCAGGTAATTCATTAGAGATCCCATCAAAAAAACATGTAATATATCAGAGATCCCACAAAAAAGGTAATACATCAGAGATACCATCAAAAAAACAGGTAATACATCAGAGATTCCATCAAAAAAACAGGTAATACGTCAGAGATCCTACAACAAAACCAGGTAATACATCAGAGAACCAACAAAAAAACAGGTAATACATCAGAGATTCCATCAAAAAAACAGGTAATATATCAGAGATCCCACAAAAAACCCAGGTAATACATCAGAGAACCAACAAAAAAACAGGTAATACATCAGAGATACCATCAAAAAAACAGGTAATACATCAGAGATCAAATCAAAAAGGCAGGTAATACATTAGAGATCCCATCAAAAAAAAGGTAATACATCAGAGATCCCACAAAAAAGCAGGTAATACATCAGAGATCCCATCAAAAAAACAGGTAATATATCAGAGATCCCACAAAAAAAACCCAGGTAATACATCAGAGAACCAACAAAAAAACAGGTAATATATCAGAGATCCCATAAAAAACAGGTTATACATCAGAGATTCCACAACAAAACCAGGTAATACATCAGAGATGGTAATACATCAGAGATCCCACAAAAAAGCACGTAATACAGCAGAGATTCCACAAAAAATAAAGGTAATACATCAGAGATCCCATCAAAAAAACAGGTAATATATCAGAGATCCCACAAAAAAGCAGGTAATACATCAGAGATCCCACAAAAAGGCAGGTAAAAAATCAGAGATCCCACAAAAAGGCAGGTAATACATCAGAGATCCGACAAAAAAGCACGTAATACAGCAGAGATTCCACAAAAAATAAAGGTAATACATCAGAGATCCCATCAAAAAACAGGTAATACATCAGAGATCCCATAAAAAAAAACAGGTAATACGTCAGAGATCCCACAATAAAACCAGGTAATACATCAGAGATCCCACAAAAAGGCAGATAATACATCAGAGATCCCACAAAAAACCAGGTAATACATTAGAGATCCCATCAAAAAAACAGGTAATACATCAGAGATCCCACCAAAAAGCAAGTAATACATCCGAGATCTCACAAAAAAAACAGGTAATACATCAGAGATCCCACAAAAAAACAGGTAATACATCAGAGATCCCATCAAAAAAACAGGTAATACATCAGAGATCCCACAAAAGAGCAGGTAATACATCCGAGATCCAACAAAAAACCAGGTAATACATCAAAGATCCCACAAAAAAGCAGATAATATATCAGAGATCCCACAAAAAAGCAGGTAATACATCTGAGATCCCACAAAAAAGCACGTAATACATCAGAGATTCCACAAAAAATAAAGGTAATACATCAGAGATCCAATAAAAAAAACAGGTAATACATCAGAGATCCCATCAAAAAACCAGGTAATACGTCAGAGATCCCACAACAAAACCAGGTAATACATCAGAGATCCCACAAAAAGGCAGAAAATACATCAGAGATCCCACAAAAAAACAGCTAACATATCAGAGATCCCCCCCAAAAAAGAGGTAATACATCAGAGATCCCACAAAAAAGCAGGTAATACATCAGAGATCCCACAAAATAACCCAGGTAACACATCAGAGATCCCACAAAAAAAGTAGGTAATACATCAGAGATCGCACAAAATAACCCAGGTAATACATCAGAGATCCCACAAAAAAGCAGGTAATACATCAGAGATCTCACAAAAAAAGGTAATACATCAGAGATCCCATAAAAAGGCAGATAATACATCAGAGACCCACACAAAAGCAGCTAACATATCAGAGATCCCCCAAAAACCCCAGGTAATACATCAGAGATCCCACAAAAAAGCAGGTAATACATCAGAGATCTCACAAAAAAAGGTAATACATCAGAGATCCCACAAAAAGCAGGTAATGCATCAGAGATCCCAAAAAAAACACCAGGTAATACATCAGAGATCCCACAAAAAACAGGTAATATATCAGAGATCCCACAAAAAACAGGTAATATATCAGAGACCCCACAAAAAACAGGTAATACATCAGAGATCCCCACCAGGTAATACATCAGAGATCCCACAGCAAAACCAGGTAATACATCAGAGATCCCACAGCAAAACCAGGTAATACATCAGAGATCCCACAAAAAAGCAGGTAATACATCGGAGATAGCCAACAAAAAAACCAGTTAATACATCAGATATCCCACAAAAAGACAGGTAAAAAATAAGAGTTCCCACAAAAAAGTAGGTAATACATCAGATATCCCACAAAAAAACAGGTAATATATCAGAGATCCCATAAAAAACAGGTTATACATCAGAGATTCCACAACAAAACCAGGTAATACATCAGAGATCCCACAAAAAAAAACCCAGGTAATACATCAGAGATCTCACAAATAACAGGTAATACATCAGAGTTCGCACAAAAAAAACAGGTAATACATCAGAGATCCCACAAAAAACCAGATAATACATCATAGATCTCACATAAAAAAAACAGGTAAAAAATCAGAGATCCTTCAAAAAAATGCAGGTCATAAATCAGAGATCCCACAAAAAAGCAGGTAATACATCAGAGATTCCACAAAAAACAGGTAATACATCAGAGATTGCACAAAAACAGGTAATACATCAGATATCCCACAAAAAGACGGGTAAAAAATCAGAGATCCCACAAAAAAGCAGATAATGCATCACAGATCCCACAAAAAAACAGGTTATACATCAGAGATCCAAAAAAAACACCAGGTAATACATCAGAGATCCCACAAAAAAAGCAGGTAATACATCATAGATCCCCCCCAAAAAAGGTAAAAAATCAGAGATCACACAAAAAGGCAGGTAGTACATGGGAGATCCCACCAAAAAAAAGGTAACACATCAGATATCCCACCAAAAAACAGGTATTACATCAGAGATCCCACAAAAAAAACAGGTATTACATCAGAGATCCCCCCAAAACGCAGGTATTACATCAGAGATCCCACATAAAAAGCAGGGAATGCATCAGAAATCCCACAAAAAAAAGGTAATACATCAGAGATCCCACAAAAAAACAGGTAATACATTAGAAATCCCACAAAAAGGCAGGTAATATAATCAGAGATCCCACAACAAAACCAGGTAATACATCAGAGATCCCCCCAAAAAGCAGGTAATACATCAGAGATCCCACCAAAAAACAGGTATTACATCAGAGATTCCCCCAAAAAAAGGTAATACATCAGAGATCCCACAGTACAAACAAGTAATTCATCAGTGATCCCACCAAAAAAACAGGTAATACGTCAGAGAACCTCCAAAAAAGCAGGTAATACATCAGAGATCCCACATAAAGAGCAAGTAATACATCAGATCCCACCAAAAAACAGGTATTACATAAGAGATCCCACAAAAAAACCAGGTAATACATCAGATATCCCACAAAAAAACAGGTAACACATCAGAGATCCCACCAAAAAACAGGTATTACATCAGAGATCCCCCCCAAAAACAGGTTATACATCAGAGATCCCACAAAAAAAACAGGTAATTCATCAGAGATCCCACCAAAAAACAGGTAATACATCAGAGATTCCACAAAAAACAGGAATTCCATCAGAGATCCCACAAAAAAAACAGGTAATACGTCAGAAAACCCCCAAAAAAGCAGGTAATACATCAGAGATCCCACATAAAAAGCAGGTAATACATCAGATCCCACCAAAAAACAGGTTTTACATCAGAGATCCCACAAAAAAAACAGGTAATACATCAGATATCCCACAAAAAAACAGGTAACACATCAGAGATTCCACCAAAAAACAGGTATTACATCAGAGATCCCCCCAAAAAACAGGTAATACACCAGAGATCCCACAAAAAAAAACAGGTTATACATCAGAGATCCCACAAATCCCACAAAAAAAACAGGTAATTCATCAGAGATCCCACAAAAAACAGGTAATACATCAGAGATATCAGAGATCCCAAAAAAGGTAATACATCAGAGATCCCATCAAAAAAACAGGTAATCAAACAAACAGGTAAAAAATCAGAGATCCCACAAAAAGGTAGATAAT
Organism: Mizuhopecten yessoensis; assembly: GCF_002113885.1. Taxonomy (NCBI): domain Eukaryota; kingdom Metazoa; phylum Mollusca; class Bivalvia; order Pectinida; family Pectinidae; genus Mizuhopecten; species Mizuhopecten yessoensis. The sequence continues at coordinate 18,705 of NW_018404539.1, forward strand.
ACATCAGAGATCCTACATAAAAAGCAGGTTATACATCAGAACCCCCCAAAAAACAGGTAATACATCAGCAGGTAATACATCAGAGATCCAACAAAAAAACAGGTTATACATCAGAGATCCCACAAAATAACCCAGGTAATACATCAGAGATCACACCAAAAACCAGGTAATACATCAGAGATCAAACAAAAAACCAGGTAATACATCAGAGATCAAACAAAAAACCAGGTAATACATCAGAGATCCAACAAAAAAACAGGTTATACATCAGAGATCCCACAAATCCCACAAAAAAAACAGGTAATTCATCAGAGATCCCACCAAAAAACAGGCAATACATCAGATATCCCACAAAAAAACCGGTAACACATCAGAGATTCCACCAAAAACAGGTATTACATCAGAGATCCCCCCCAAAAACAGGTAATACATCAGATATCTCACAAACAAACAGGTAAAAAATCAGAGATCCCACAAAAAACCCAGGAAATACATCAGAGATCCCACAACAAAACAGGTAATACATTAGAGATCCCACAAAAAAGCAGGAAATATATCCGAGATCCAACAAAAAAACAATTAATACATCAAAGATCCCACAAAAAGGCAGATAATACATCAGAGATCCGTAATATATCAGAGATCCCACAAAAGGACAGGTAATACATCAGAGATCAAACAAAAAACCAGGTAATACATCAGAGATCCTACATAAAAAGCAGGTTATACATCAGAACCCACCAAAAAACAGGTATTCCATCAGAGATTCCCCAAAAAACAGGTATTACATCACCACCAAAAAACAGGTTTTACATCAGAAATCCCACAAAAAAAACAGGTAATACGTCAGAAAACCCCCAAAAAAGCAGGTAATACATCAGAACCCACCACAAAACAGGTAATACATCAGAGATTCCACAAAAAACAGGAATTCCATCAGAGATCCCACAAAAAAACCGGGAAATACGTCAGAGAACACCCAAAAAAGAAGGTAATACATCAGAGATCCCCCCAAAAAACAGGTAATACATCAGCAGGTAATACATCAGAGATCAAACAAAAAACCAGGTAATACATCAGAGATCAAACAAAAAACCAGGTAATACATCAGAGATCACTCAAAAAACCAGTTAATACATCAGAGATCCCACAACAAAAACAGGTAATACATCAGATATCCAACAAAAAAACAGCTAAAAATCAGAGATCCCACAAAAAGGCAGGTAATACATCAGAGATCCCACATAAAAAGCAGGTTATACATCAGAACCCACCAAAAAACAGGTATTACATCAGAGATCCCACAAAAAACCCAGGTAATACATCAGAGATCACACAAAAAACCAGGTAATACATCAGAGATCCCACAAAAAAAACCAGGTAACACATCAGAGATCCCACCAAAAAACAGGTATTACATCAGAGATCCCACAAAAAAAGCAGGTAATACATCAGAGATCCCACAACAAAAACAGGTAATACATCAGAGATCTCACAAAAAAACACACCAGGTAATACATCAAAGACCCCACAAAAAGGCAGATAACACATCAGAGATCCCACCAAAAAACAGGTATTACATCAGAGATCCCACAAAAAAAGCAGGTAATACATCAGAGATCCCACAACAAAACCAGGTAATACATCAGAGATCTCACAAAAAAAACCAACAGGTAATAAATCAAAGACCCCACAAAAAGGCAGATAATACATCAGAGATCCCCAAAAAAAAGCAGGTAATGCATCAGAGATCCAACAAAAAAAGCAGTTAATATATCAGAGATCCCACAAAAAAACAGATAATATATCAGAGATCCCACAAAAGGACAGGTAATACAGCAGAGATCCCACAACAAAACCAGATAATTCATCAGAGATCCTACAAACATGCAGGTAATACATCAGAGATCCCACAAAATAACCCAGGTAATACATCAGAGATCCCACAAAAAACAGGTAATACATCAGAGATTCCACAAAAATCAGGTAATACATCAGAGATCCCACAATAAAACCAGGTAATACATTAGAGATCCCACAAAAAACAGGTAATACATCAGAGATCCCACAAAAAAAACAGGTAATACATCAGAGATCCCAAAAAAACCCAGGTAATACATCAGAGATCCCATCAAAAAAACAGGTAATACATCAGAGATCCCACAAAAAAGCAGGAAATAAATCCGAGATCCAACAAAAAAACAAGTAATACATCAAAGATCCCACAAAAAAGCAGGTAATATATCAGAGATCCCACAAAAAAGCAGGTAATACATCAGAGATCCCACAAGAAGGCAGGTAAAAAATCAGAGATCCCACAAAAAACAGGTAATACATCAGATATCCAACAAAAAAACAGCTAAAAATCAGAGATCCCACAAAAAACAGGTAATACATCAGAAATTCCACAAAAAAAACCAGGAAATATATCAGAGATCCCAGAAAAAACCCAGGTAATACATCAGAGATCCCACAAAAAGGTAGATAATACATCAGAGATCCTACAAAAAAGCAGGTAAAACATTAAAGATCCCATCAATAAAACAGGTAATACATCAGAGATCCCATCAAAAAAACAGGTAATACGTCAGAGATCCCATAACAAAACCAGGTAATACATCAGAGATCCCACAAAAAGGCAGATAATACATCAGAGATCCTACAAAAAAGCAGGTAAAACATTAAAGATCCCATCAATAAAACAGGTAATACATCAGAGATCCCACAAAAAAGCAGGTAATACATCCGAGATCCCACAAAAAAAGCAGGTAATACATCAGAGATCCCACAAAAAAACCAGGTAATACATCAGAGATCAAATCAAAAAGGCAGGTAATACATCAGAGATCCCATCAAAAAAACAGGTAATACATCAGAGATCCCACAAAAAAGCAGGTAATACATCCGAGATCCAACAAAAAAACAGGTAATACATCAGAGATCCCACAAAAAAGCAGGTAATATATCAGAAATCCCTCAAAAAAGCATGTAATATATCAGAGATCCCACCAAAAGGCAAGTAAAAAATCAGAGATCCCACAAAAAAACAGGAAATACATCAGATATCCCACAAAAAGACAGGTAAAAAATCAGAGATCCCACAAAAAGGCAGGTAATACATCAGAGATCCAACAAAAAAACAGGTAATACATCAGAGATCAAAAAAAAAAAAGGCAATACATCAGAGGACCACAAAAAAGCAAGTAATACATCAGAGATCTAACAAAAAAACAGGTAAAAAATCAGAGACCCCACAAAAAAGCAGGTAATACATCAGAGATTCCGCAAAAAACCCAGGTAACACATCAGAGATCCCACCAAAAAACAGGTAATACATTAGAGATTCCATCAAAAAAACAGGTAA
>NW_018404539.1:28795-31666 GCF_002113885.1 Mizuhopecten yessoensis
TAAAAAGGCAAATAATACATCAGAGACCCACAAAAAAGCAGCTAACATATCAGAGATCCCAAAAAAAACAACAGGTAATACATCAGAGATCCCACAAAAAAANAGAGATCCCACAAAAAACAGGTAATACATCAGAGATCCCACAACAAAACCAGGTAATACATCAGAGATCCCACAAAAATAAACAGGTAATATAGCAGAGATCCCTCAAAAAATGCAGGTCATCAATCAGAGATCCCACAAAAAAGCAGGTAATACATCGGAGATAGCCAACAAAAAAAACCAGGTAATACATCAGATATCCCACAAAAAAGCAGGTAATACATCAGAGATTCCACAAAAAACAGGTAATACATGAGAGATTGCACAAAAACAGGTAATACATTAGATATCCCACAAAAAGACAGGTAATATATCAGAGATCCCATAAAAAACAGGTTATACATCAGAGATTCCACAACAAAACCAGGTAATACATCAGAGATCCCACAAAAAAACAGGTTATACATCAGAGATCCCACAAAAAAACAGATAATACATCAGAGATCTCACATAAAAAAATAGGTAAAAAATCAGAGATCCCTCAAAAAAATGCAGGTCATAAATCAGAGATCCCACAAAAAAACCAGGTAATACATCAAAGATATCAAACAAAAAAACCCAGGTAATACATCAGAGATTCCACAAAAAAGCAGGTAATACATCAGAGATTCCACAAAAAACAGGTAATACATCAGAGATTGCACAAAAACAGGTAATACATCAGATATCCCACAATAAGACGGGTAAAAAATCAGAGATCCCACAAAAAAGCAGGTAATGCATCACAGATCCCACAAAAAAACAGGTTATACATCAGAGATCCAAAAAAAACACCAGGTAATACATCAGAGATCCCACAAAAAAAGCAGGTAATGCATCATAGATCCCCCCGAAAAAGGTAAAAAATCAGAGATCACACAAAAAGACAGGTAATACATGAGAGATCCCACCAAAAAACAGGTAACACATCAGATATCCCACCAAAAAACAGGTATTACTTCTGAGATCCCACAAAAAAAACAGGTATTACATCAGAGATCCGCCAAAAACGCAGGTATTACATCAGAGATCCCACATAAAAAGCAGGGAATGCATCAGAAATCCCACAAAAAAAGGTAATACATCAGAGATCCCACAAAAAAACAGGTAATACATCAGAGAAATCCCACAAAAAGGCAGGTAATATAATCAGAGATCACACAACAAAACCAGGTAATACATCAGAGATCCCCCAAAAAAGCAGGTAATACATCAGAGATCCCACCAAAAAACAGGTATTACATCAGAGATCCCCCCAAAAACCCAGGTAATACATCAGATATCCCACAAAAAAAACCAGGTAATTCATCAGAGTTCCCACCAAAAAACAGGTAATACATCAGAGATCCCAAAAAAAACACAGGTTATACATCAGAGATCCCACAACAAAAGCAGGTAAAACATCAGAGATCCAACAAAAAAACCAGGTAATACATCAGAGATCCCACAACAAAACCAGGGAATACATCAGAGATCCCCCAAAAAAGCAGGTAATACATCAGAGATCCCACATAAAAAGCAGGTTATACATCAGATCCCACTAAAAAACAGGTATTACATCAGAGATTCCACAAAAAACAGGTATTTCATCAGAGATCCCACAAAAAAACCAGGTAATACGTCAGAGAACCCCCCAAAAAAGCAGGTAATACATCAGAGATCCCACATAAAAAGCAGGTAATACATCAGATCCCACCAAAAAACAGGTATTACATCAGAGATCCCACAAAAAAAACGAGGTAATACATCAGATATCCCACAAAAAAAACCAGGTAACACATCAGAGATCCCACCAAAAAACAGGTAATACATCAGAGATCCCACAAAAAAAGCAGGTAATACATCAGAGATCCCACAAAAAAAAACAGGTAATACATCAGAGATCCCACTAAAAAACAGGTATTACATCAGAGATTCCACAAAAAACAGGTATTTCATCAGAGATCCCACAAAAAAACCAGGTAATACGTCAGAGAACCCCCCAAAAAAGCAGGTAATACATCAGAGATCCCACAAAAAAAGCAGGTAATACATCAGAGATCCCACAAAAAAAGCAGGTAATACATCAGAGATCCCACATAAAAAGCAGGTAATACATCAGAGATCCCACATAAAAAGCAGGTAATACATCAGAGATCCCACTAAAAAACAGGTATTACATCAGAGATCCCACAAAAAAAGCAGGTAATGCATCAGAGATCTCACAAAAAACAACAACAGGTAATACATCAAAGACCCCACAAAAAGGCAGATAACACATCAGAGATCCCACCAAAACAGGTATTACATCAGAGATCCCACAAAAAGCAGGTAATACATCAGAGATCCCAAAACAAAACCAGGTAATACATTAGAGATCTCACAAAAAAAACAACAGGTAATACATCAAAGACCCCACAAAAAGGCAGATAATACATCAGAGATCCCACAAAAAAACAGGTAACACATCAGAGATCCCACAAAAAAAGCAGGTTATATATCAGAGATCCCAAAAAAAAGCAGGTAATGCATCAGAGATCCAACAAAAAAAGCAGTTAATACATCAGAGATCCCTCAAAAAAAAAGATAATATATCAGAGATCCCACTAAAGGACAGGTAATACATCAGAGATCCCACAACAAAACCAGATAATTCATCAGAGATCCTACAAAAATGCAGGTAATACATCAGAGATCCCACAAAAAACAGGTAATACATCAGAGATCCTACAAAAAATACAGGTAATACATCAGAGATCCCACAATAAAACCAGGTAATACATCAGAGATCCCATAAAAAAACAGCTAAAA
>NW_018404539.1:36392-36652 GCF_002113885.1 Mizuhopecten yessoensis
AAAAAAAAAACCCAGGTAATACATCAGAGATCCCACAAAAAAGCAGGTAATACATCATAGATCCCCCCAAAAAAGGTAAAAAATCAGAGATCCCACAAAAAAGCAAATAATACATCAGAGATCCTACAAAAAAGCAGGTAACACATCAGAGATCCCACAAAAAAAGCAGATAATACATCAGAGATCCCCAAAAAAAAGCAGGTAATGCATCAGAAATCTAACAAAAAAGCAGTTAATACATCAGAGATCCCACAAAAAAA
>NW_018404539.1:37077-37504 GCF_002113885.1 Mizuhopecten yessoensis
TACAAAGAAGCAGGTAATACATCAGAGATCCCACAAAAAAAAACAGGTAATACATCAGAGATCCCATCAAAAAAACAGGTAATACATCAGAGATCCCACAAAAAAGAAGGTAATATATCAGAGATCCCACAAAAAAACAGGTAATACATCAGAGATCCCACAAAAAGGCAGGTAAAAAATCAGAGATCCCATAAAAAACAAGTAATACATCAGATATCCAACAAAAAAACAGCTAAAAATCAGAGATCCCACAAAAAGCATGTAATACATCAGAGATTCCACAAAAAAACAGGAAATACATCAGAGATCCAACAAAAAAGGGTATTACATCAGAGATCCCAGAAAAAACCCAGGTAATACATCAGAGATCCCACAAAAAGATAGATAATACATCAGAGATCCCACAAAAAAACAGGTAATACATTAG
>NW_018404539.1:37765-38282 GCF_002113885.1 Mizuhopecten yessoensis
ATCCACAAAAAACAGGTAATACATCAGAGATACCACAAAAAAGCAGGTAATACATCAAAGATCCCACAAATAACCAGGTAATACATCTGAGATCCCACAAAAGAGTAGGTAATACATCAGAAATCCCACAAAAAAACATGTAATACAGCAGAGATCACAAAAAACAGGTAATACTTCAGAGATCCCACAAAAAAACCAGATAATACATCAGAGATCCCACAAAAAAAACAGGTAATACATCAGAGATCCCACAAATAACAGGTAATACGTCAGGGATTCAACAATAAAACAGGTAATAAATCAGAGAACCCAGAAAAAACAGGTAATACATCAGAGATCCCAATAAAAACCAGATAATACATCAGAGATCCCACAAAAAAACCCAGGTAATACATCAGAGATCCCACAAAAAAAAAAACAGGTAAAAAATCACAGATCCCACAAGAACAGGTAATATATCAGAGATCCCACAAAAAAAAACAGGTACAGTAATACATCAGAGATCCCATAAAAAACA
>NW_018404539.1:38558-39034 GCF_002113885.1 Mizuhopecten yessoensis
CACAAAGAAGCAGGTAATAAATCAGAGATCCCACAAAATAACCCAGGTAATACATCAGAGATCCCACAAAAAGCAGGTTATACATCAGAGCTCGCACAAAAAAAGGTAATACAGCAGAGATCCCACAAAATAACCCAGGTAATATATCAGAGATCCCACAAAAAAGCAGGTAATACATCAGAGATCCCACAAAAAAAGGTAATACATCATAGATCCCAAAAAAAGGCAGATAATACATCAGAGATCCCACAAAAAGGCAGGTAATACATCAGAGATCCCACAAAAAAACAGGTAATTACATCAGAGATTCCACAAAAAGCAGGTAATGCATCAGAGATCCCAAAAAAAATAGTATCCTTTAATCACCAGTCTAACTCAAAACAGGTAATTACATCAGAGATTCCACAAAAAGCAGGTAATGCATCAGAGATCCCAAAAAAAAACAGGTAATACATCAGAGATCCCACAAAAAACAG
>NW_018404539.1:39253-39588 GCF_002113885.1 Mizuhopecten yessoensis
TCAAAAAAGCATGTAATATATCAGAGATCCCACCAAAAGGCAAGTAAAAAATCAGAGATCCCACAAAAAACAGGAAATACGTCAGAAATCCCACAAAAAGACAGGTAAAAAATCAGAGATCCCACAAAAAGGCAGGTAATACATCAGAGATCCAACAAAAAAACAGGTAATACATCAGAGATCAAAAAAAAAAAAGGCAATACATCAGAGGACCACAAAAAAGCAGGTAATACATCAGAGATCTAACAAAAAAACAGGTAAAAAATCAGAGACCCCACAAAAAAACAGGTAATACATCAGAGATCCAACAAAAAAGGGTAGTACATCAGAGATCC
>NW_018404539.1:40216-40665 GCF_002113885.1 Mizuhopecten yessoensis
GATACAATAACACCTCGGTAGACTGCAACAACACTTAAAGAGCAATGCACGTTAAAAATTCGACATCATCTGAACAAAAATTGAAAATGTATTCGTTGTTGACTGATATACACTCGTAATAAGTGGCTCCTTTTCAGTGCTAAAATGAAGGTTGAGACTAAATCTTAATACGCTCCTATAAAGGACGGTGTGCTTTACAGATACCGTCACAGCGGATACATTGAAGAACGGTAAAGTTGACATCATAGAGGACAAATGGCCAGGTAGGCCAGTTGCTGCAGCACCAAAACGAACATTGGTGCTGTAAAGGCAATAATGAGGGACGATGGTGCGTTACATTGTTTCTGATATAAGGACGATGGTGCGTTACACTGTTTCTGATATAAGGACGATGGTGCGTTACACTGTTTCTGATATAAGGACGATGGTGCGTTACACTGTTTCTGATA
>NW_018404539.1:43891-52255 GCF_002113885.1 Mizuhopecten yessoensis
AAAAAAGCAGGTAATACATCAGAGATTCCACAAAAAACAGGTAATACATCAGAGATTGCACAAAAACAGGTAATACATCAGATATCCCACAAAAAGACGGGTAAAAAATCAGAGATCCCACAAAAAAGCAGGTAATACATCACAGATCCCACAAAAAAACAGGTTATACATCAGAGATCCAAAAAAAAACAGGTAATACATCAGAGATCCCACAAAAAAGCAGGTTATACATCATAGATCCCCCCAAAAAAGGTAAAAAATCAGAGATCCCACAAAAAGGCAAATAATACATCAGAGATCCTACAAAAAAGCAGGTAACACATCAGAGATCCCACAAAAAAAGCAGGTAATACATCAGAGATCCCCAAAAAAAAGCAGGTAATGCATCAGAGATCTAACAAAAAAGCAGTTAATACATCAGAGATCCCACAAAAAAACAGATAATATATCAGAGATCCCACAAAAGGACAGGTAATACATCAGAGATCCCACAAAAAAAACAGGTAATACATCAGAGATCCCACAAAAAAACAGGTAATACATAAGAGATCCTACAAAAACACAGGTAATACATTAGAGATCCCACAAAAAAACCAGGTAATACATCAGAGATCCCACAAAAAACAGGTAATACATCAGAGATACCACAAAAAAAGCAGGTAATACATCAAAGATCCCACAAATAACCAGGTAATACATCTGAGATCCCACAAAAGAGTAGGTAATACATCAGAAATCCCACAAAAAACCATGTAATACAGCAGAGATCACAAAAAACAGGTAATACTTCAGAGATCCCACAAAAAACCCAGATAATACATCAGAGATCCCACAAAAAAAAAACAGGTAAAAAAACACAGATCCCACAAGAACAGGTAATATATCAGAGATCCCACAAAAAAAAACAGGTACAGTAATACATCAGAGATCCCATAAAAAACAGGGTAATACATTAAGGACTTCCACAAAACTCCTGGAAAGTTCAGATTTCGAGGGAACCTAATAATATTTATTTGAAAAGTTAAGTAAATCATTTGTTATCCCACAAGACAATAATGTAACTATTTCATACACAGTGTACATCTAATGTCACCTGTAAAATCGTGCAGGTAATGATATTAAAGTAACGATTACACACAAAAAGTATATAACAAGGGTAAGCATTGGCCTCCCATTGCTGGAAATTAGAGTAAAATTATCACCTGTAAAGATGTCTTCTGTCTAGCAAATTCAGGGATACAAACAATGGATTTGTTGCCTGTAACACTTCTTCTATCATATCCATTGGCTACTTTTCGTAATGTTTCACGATGACCACTTCAGCTGGTCCGAAGGCATGGCGGAGACGTGAAACGCTGAAGCAAATTTATGGAGGAATATCACAAGTAGAACAAGTACACCCTCAAATGTCATTGGGGCCATTAACATACACCCTCAAATGTCATTGGGGCCATTAACATACACCCTCAAATGTCATTGGGGCCATTAACATACACCCTCAAATGTCATTGGGGCCATTAACATACACCCTCAAATGTCATTGGGGCCATTAACATACACCCTCAAATGTCATTGGGGCCATTAACATACACCCTCAAATGTCATTGGGGCCATTAACATACACCCTCAAATGTCATTGGGGCCATTAACATACACCCTCAAATGTCATTGGGGCCATTAACATACACCCTCAAATGTCATTGGGGCCATTAACATACACCCTCAAATGTCATTGGGGCCATTAACATACACCCTCAAATGTCATTGGGGCCATTAACATACACCCTCAAATGTCATTGGGGCCATTAACATTTTAATCTGTGATTTGAATCGAACATCAACAGATCGATACAACGCCACCGGTCTACTGACGACTTCAGTGTATACATTGTATTCTTAGATAACACGAGGGCCATTCAATATATTCTGTCACCACACAGCTCACGTACGAACGGGCAATACAATAACACCTCGGTAGACTGCAACAGCACTTAAAGAGCAATGCACGTTAAAAATTCGACATCATCTGAACAAAAATTGAAAATGTATTCGTTGTTGACTGATATACACTCGTGATAAGTGGCTCCTTTTCAGTGCTAAAATGAAGGTTGAGACTAAATCTTAATACGCTCCTATTAAGGACGGTGTGCTTTACAGATACCGTCACAGCGGATACATTGAAGAACGGTAAAGTTGACATCATAGAGGACAAATGGCCAGGTAGGCCAGTTGCTGCAGCACCAAAACGAACATTGGTGCTGTAAAGGCAATAATGAGGGACGATGGTGCGTTACATTGTTTCTGATATAAGGACGATGGTGCGTTACACTGTTTCTGATATAAGGACGATGGTGCGTTACACTGTTTCTGATATAAGGACGATGGTGCGTTACACTGTTTCTGATATAAGGACGATGGTGCGTTACACTGTTTCTGATATAAGGACGATGGTGCGTTACACTGTTTCTGATATAAGGACGATGGTGCGTTACACTGTTTCTGATATAAGGACGATGGTGCGTTACACTGTTTCTGATATAAGGACGATGGTGCGTTACACTGTTTCTGATATAAGGACGATGGTGCGTTACACTGTTTCTGATATAAGGACGATGGTGCGTTACACTGTTTCTGATATAAGGACGATGGTGCGTTACACTGTTTCTGATATAAGGACGATGGTGCGTTACACTGTTTCTGATATAAGGACGATGGTGCGTTACACTGTTTCTGATATAAGGACGATGGTGCGTTACACTGTTTCTGATATAAGGACGATGGTGCGTTACACTGTTTCTGATATAAGGACGATGGTGCGTTACACTGTTTCTGATATAAGGACGATGGTGCGTTACACTGTTTCTGATATAAGGACGATGGTGCGTTACACTGTTTCTGATATAAGGACGATGGTGCGTTACACTGTTTCTGATATAAGGACGATGGTGCGTTTCACTGTTTCTGATATAAGGACGATGGTGCGTTACACTGTTTCTGATATAAGGACGATGATGCGTTACACTGTTTCTGAGATAGCTCATAAGGTTGGCATTTCAAAAGACAGTACACATCACATTCTGACCAAGATTTTTAGCCATTTTTTAAAATTATATTGGCCCTGTGGTTCAGATACCGTGCAGCGAAGTAAAACAAAAAAAACGCCAAGTTTTACAGAGACAAAGTATTGAAGCCTATCAATATATTTTACATGAAAAAGCGTCTAAGTTAGTGGTTTAATTCCTCTTACCACACAAGCAGTATTGCACAGGCGTTTTTGAAGCAGGATAAAGTAGAACAGATTGACAAACCACCCTATTTATCAGATCTAAATATCTGTGACTCTCCCAGTTTCTTCCACTAAAGAAAACGCTTTCTACGAGAGGTTGACAGGAATGTCACTGGTTATGTGGACTTGCATGGTTATATAAGCAGTTAGTTTCGTCTAGGTAACATTTGAAGATTTTAGCTATTATACTCCCGACCTTCGTCATAGTCAATGACTACATTCTTTTTAATCGAGGACATTTGAAAATGAGTGATTATTCTGTACCAAACGGTTGCTTGTAAACCCCTTTTAGTGTTTAATTGCTAAACTGTATATACTTCTCATATATATTTTTAGAAAAAAGGGGAAAAAAACGCAAAAAAAAAATTCCGCGCTAATCAAATATATATCTTCATTTACGCGATGTAAAACTTAACATATAGATATGTTCTGGAAAATCAGAAATTCCTCACGAAATGTAAAATCATAGTGTTTACGTCCTCCGACACTACTAACAGTGATGTGGCTGGTTTAATCTTTGTAGTCCATGTGAAGCACAGAACGTTGATGTCAATAGGTCTTCCTGTCACGTGACAGAACGTTGATGTCAATAGGTCTTCTTGTCACGTGACATCACATGTTGTTATATTTACCCTTTTTTTTGACGTCAAAATGTGCTATCGTCCGCTTTAAGTGTCGTCACAACATGTTATTGTCAACTTAACATTGTGTCACAAATTGTTAGTGTTACCTTTTTACGTGACGTAACAATGTGCTATTGTAGCTTTACGTGACGTCACATGGTATTGTTGTCCCCTTCACGTGAAGTCACACGGTGTCATTGTTGTCCCATTCACGTGACGTCACACGGTGTTATTGTCTCCTTTACGTGACGTCACATGGTACTATTGTCTCCATTTGTGATTTTGGATTGTGATCGTGTTGTACGAAATGATAGCAAGGTACCTAGTAACGAGATCTGATACAACTTGAATGATGCTTTTTCAAAAAGAAATGTTTGCTTGATAACATTATGGTTTACAGTCTGGCTTACCTTGACACGACGCTTTAACAAATTGTATCGATTGTAACATCGTAATCATCAAAGATTTTTGGATGTAGTCTGGTAAATCTTGTTTTTGTACTTTCAGTAAATACGTGTACGGTGATATTCTTTAATTTTTAGAACAATACATCGCCTGATTTTTAACAAAGCCGTGTAGGAAGCCATTATAATATAAGACGTGGTAATTCGTGCTAACTGTGATTTTATTACCCAAGGACAAGTAAACCGACACAAGCAAATGAAACTATATATAGACGACACACGTAAATTCAACCGAAAAGCATCGACAAAAGTCAGCGATGGAACTTCCGAGGACCGAATAGAAAAAAGAAAACAGGTTTTCTAGAATGTATAATAACTGGCAATGAATACATGATTTGTGGAATACAAAACAAATGAAGAACTATCAAACCCATAACTGAAAAAGGAAGTCTTCATTTAGCGTAAAGACGTACCCTCCCGGCAAATTGTACTCTTCTAGATGGTTAAACGTACAACGGGACTATAACATGTGATAATGAACGGGTCAAACACGGTGAGATTTATCTTCTACCTCTTGTTCCGCGCTTCCAACACTTTCCAAGGTTGTTTCACAGTCACAAACCATACCAAGGTTAACCAGTCCAATACTGTCCCTTCCCCGATACCGCACCCCTAACACCTAGCCCCTGATTTATCGTCCCCAGTCCTTCTCCGAGGTCGTCGTTGTGTAAAAATGCTGGGGTAGAATTACCGGAAATTAGGCTGTTTTGACTATATTGATAAAATTAGACACAACAATTTGCCAAATCCAAAGTGAAAATTCAAATCTGAATGGCCACGTGCTTGACCACGACGGAACATCTTCATTGTTTTGAAAACAACACGACATTACTTTAGGACAGTAAGTTATATTTCATAATTAACTTAGTGCTGAATTAAATATATGGATTCAACATTAAGTTAATTAAGAGAAAACTATCGAAAAGGACGAACACATTTCAAATAAAATGAAAGGATTGATTTATTATATGAGGTAAGGAAAGGATCGACTGATTATATTTTAGGGTTAAAGATTAAAACCTTATACTTTAATCAATGTTTGGTTTGTTCAACAGTTGGAACTTGTGAAGTCCATTCTGATAGTTTGTCCCAGGTTCTGGGTCTTGTGCAAGTCTATGTATTGACGTTATGTAAAAACATATAGTCCATCATTGAAGGGCCATCATACAACATGGTGGTGTACGCTGATAGCCCAATACAGCCAAATCATGTAGAAACAAAACACAAAAACTTATTTTAGATGTCATATTTAATTTTTGTTAATGAATTCATAAGATATCTAACTTGATGACGCGTCATCGCGGAAGTATAGTGTCTTGACGCGATGCGCAGGCTCAGCTGCGCGTCTACGGCAGCCATCTTTTTACTAGTCCGAAGTGGAGAGCCGCTAAATTTCAAGGTTATACATCTTCTAGAATGTGAAGCTGCAGTAATTGAAAGTCGAATTAGACAGGAAAACAGACGTGTGTAGTAGTTTCAATAAAAATGTTAAATCTCCTCAAGTGGTATCTTAAAACATGTCAATAGTTATCTCCCTTCGCAACATCATACGCACAGGCAATGTTAGTCGGCAAATTCATCGGCAAATGAAACAGGTTACATTTGGTAGTTGCATTGAGTCTAACTTGAGTAGAAATTGAAATATAAGGTAATGACTAATTATTTAAGGGAATGAAGGAATTGGCTTTTTTTATAAGAAAATGGAAACTAACATGAACAAGCCTTCAACAACTGTTCTACAGTGAAACAAGCAGCCGCCTTCAACAACTGTTCTACAGTGAAACAAGCAGGGAGAGTGAGCCAGTACACAATTGCCATAACGACATATCGGTTTTAGTTATAATCAGCCTAACGACAAAGCTACACCATCATTAATAACATTCTACTGTTTCCCTCCCTGCCATCCAGGTACGATTGGAAGCTACATTCTTAAGACGATAAGGGTTAGTTGACAGATAAAAACACTGAGATCAGCTCTAGTATAGGAGCAAACACTGTCGACAAAGCGTCAGGTGTGCGTCTTCGTCAAAACGCTGTACATTAAAAGCAACTGCGAGTTTACTAATACAGCAAGTCGGCTGAAATGGAAGGCATCATCAGCTTCAATAGACAGGCGATCTGGACTTGTTTTATTTACATGTTATTTACAATATTGCTCCAGAAGCCTGTCCACAAATCACCACATTCTACATGTCATGTACTGCGGTATGTTCTAATGGGTCCCTGTCTTATTATGTCGAAAGTGTTAAGTTGTTACTTCAGGCTAACATGTCCTGTATTGAAACTCTTTGACAAGAGAAAATGTGACTGTCGACCGGGCGAGGGTTTATAGCACTAGAACTGGAAAGGACAAACCGCACCTCGTAAATACTAGACGCCTAGACGTGGAGACGCTCACTGCTAGGATGAATGGCGTGGACCGGTGACTAGAGATGGAGACGATATCTAACCGTCAATGTGTTTTGAATGGTGCCTGTATTTAATCGGCACTGTGATTAATGCTGAGAAAATGGCCAATTCAGGATTTGCTTCCAAGAATGCCCCAAATGATCTGTACTTGACGAGATAGTTTTATCCGCGCAAGTATTACTCCATTACCAAGTATTACTCCATTACCAAGTATTACTCCATTACCAAGTATTACTCCATTACCAATTATGAGAGTATGCGATAAACCTAAAGACCGAGCAGACTGTTTTAATATAATACAGGAATCTCTGTCATTAGGTTTTATGTTTAACATAAGTTTTGTTTTCAAATTGGAGAGGTTAAACTTATTGTTATTGGGAATGTAATGGCCCATAACAGTGAGAAAACCTCGTTATAACCATCACTATAGCAAGATATAATATATCATAAAGATAGGCAGTATAACATCGGGATGGTAAACTTCACTTAAACATACATATTCAGAGAAGATCTCAACTTGAAGGAAACGATTTCGAAATAGTGTGGATAAAAAATGAATCCCCAGTGTCAAATTACCCCCACCTGCTTTATATACAGGTCTGCAAAATAAGTACACGGGTATATACACCTGTAAGCATATTGCACTACTGTATACATTTCGGTATTAAAAATGGTTTAAAATTGCATTAAATGTTTTTCATTAAAACAGGGTTAAAATGTGTATTAATAATTCATCAAGCATGCCCGTTTAAAACCCATTAAAAAAAATCAGATGTGTTAAAAATACATGTTAAAATATCATTAAACGAGCCATTTTTAACATGCATTAAAAAGACTGCGATATCGTGAAAATTAACACATATTAAAATTTAATCAAGCCTGCTGGTTTAACATCTATTAAAAAGAATGGATATAACCTGTTTAACACCTATTAAAAGATGACCACAATTAATACATATTAACAGCACTAATTAAAAGGTATTAAGCAGTATTAAAAATCATTAACCGTTCCCAGTTTATGGGTATTAAAAGATTTTCCTAGTAATTAAAAATAACCCACACATTTTCATACCTATGAATTTTTTAATAAAACAAAATTTACATTGATTTCTAATGAATATTAAACTTGAAATTAAAAGAAAAACCTTTACGAGAGAAATAAACTGTACTTTATACAATACTTAATGAAATATTAATCGAGAATTTATAAAATAAAAATAGATGTGTTTCTGGTTTCATCTCCACAAAAAGGCAAATAATACATCAGAGATCCTACAAAAAAGCAGGTAAAACATTAAAGATCCCATCAATAAAACAGGTAATACATCAGAGATCCCACAAAAAAGCAGCTAATACATCCGAGATCCAACAAAAAAAGCAGGTAATACATCAGAGATCCCACAAAAAAAACAGGTAATACATCAGAGATCTCATCAAAAAAAACAGGTAATACGTCAGAGATCCCACAACAAAACCAGGTAATACATTAAAGATCCCACAAAAAGGCAGATAATACATCAGAGATCCTACAAAAAAGCAGGTAAAACATTAAAGATCCCATCAATAAAACAGGTAATACATC
>NW_018404539.1:52302-98226 GCF_002113885.1 Mizuhopecten yessoensis
TGTTGAATTACATAATATTGTTTGTACAAGTACTACAATCATATTGATCTTTCTACCTGCAGCTGGTTGCAGAACATTCACTACATATATATGATACCTGGTATAATTATAAAATTAAATCATGATCAACAGCATCTTTGACTTTGTTTTCTTGTACCTATTTTTCATCAATGTACCTTTCAATTACACTGCGAAGTTTTGATTGAAATTCAGTAACATCTTTTTCTGCATCAACTTGAAGTTCAACATTTGATTTTGCACCCATTTTCTCAACGCGGACTTGTAAATAATTGTTTGCCAACATGCAAACCCTGTAGTCATTATCTGGCTCAATTTGCACATCGCTAGAATTTAGTTTGTAAACATTTCTGTCTATATCATTAATTGTGATTGAATCACCAGATATGGTTGCAACTGGTTTCAAACAGTTGATAACTTTCAGTCTGTTTTGGTTTATATAGCACATGCCGATGTAACATTCACCAGCACTCCATTCATATACGCATAGACGCGGGTCATCTACGTCCTCCGGAACTGCAATACACATCCCTTGTTTCCCCTGGTTTGAGGATTTTCCTATACTAGAACGTGCTTGATGCCTTGAACTGTTTGAAGCCACCACTTTTTCTTGAACAGATTTACACTGCTTCTTAACTAATTTTTGTCCTTCCTGATTTTGATTAGATGGTCTTCTTTCACTACCACGTGCACTACCTGTAGCCGATGATTTTTTAGTTCCCTTCGGAGTCTCGCATGAACTACCCGTAGCCGACGAACTTTGTGTTCCCCTCGGAGCCTCATATACACTGCTTATGGACGACAACTTTGCGCTCAGAATCCGAGCCTCATATACACCATCGCCTGTGGCTGACAAATTTCCATCTAGATCTGAAGAATCACTTGCACTTGGTACTGGTGTTTTATCGAAATACTTTTCAATGTTACCTGCAGTTTTTGCCTTCACTGCAACTTTTTCCTTCACT
Organism: Mizuhopecten yessoensis; assembly: GCF_002113885.1. Taxonomy (NCBI): domain Eukaryota; kingdom Metazoa; phylum Mollusca; class Bivalvia; order Pectinida; family Pectinidae; genus Mizuhopecten; species Mizuhopecten yessoensis. Next base: position 53,286 of record NW_018404539.1, read on the forward strand.
AATCTCGTGGTTTTCCAGATTATTTTCTTTTTGAGGAGTGCGTTACACAAGTAGATATGACCCTCCACTGCCTCTGGAAGTTCCATATCATCACCATCCTGTTGGTCCGGGCGAATTAATGTTTTTACAACTATTTCACTATACATATCGTTCATCCGTCTTAGAAAAATACCTTTGCCCACTTTAGCGCCAGATTTCCCACAGAATATCACTGGATCACCCGCGGTTAACACATGAGCACTGTAGTACCAGTATTTCCATCCTTGTTTTGATTCTTCTTTGATGATCTTTTACCTGCTGCCCGATCACGGACATACTTCCGTCTGTTGTGGATGGCCATTTTTAGTTTTGCCAAGACGTCCTTTTCATATCCAGCTAATTGTGGACATCTTTCTGATACACCTTGTAAGAAAGCCTGTTTCTTTCTTTCTGGAATATCTGATATTTTCCCAGCCGACTTCCATATTCTAGCTGTACCAGCTGCGTCCCTAATTAGGGACGCAAAGTAACCCTGTGCTTCTGTTGGCTTCCCTCTCTGTTCTTTTGTCCTTAACATGTCTTTTATGTTGTATGTATGTATAGGCCGATTATCATTCGTGGCATTAGTTACGTTGTGTGCACATCTTGGCTGACCTTGATCATTCGAGGGTGACTGATCATTATTACGAGTCTCCTGGTGCTTGCCCATCTGCGCATGGCTACTTCCATCAGCAGCTTCCTCGTGCCCCTGAATATACTGCCTTAATCTGAATCTGTCCAAAAAACTTGCATTTTTGAAGATATCTTGGATATCATTTTCAGTGGACTTCTCAATAACATCCAAAGAAATTCCATTTTCTGAAAGAAAGAAAAGACATGGGTAATACAAACTGTAAAGAAAAAAATTATTCAATAAAATCAGAATCTGTGTTTGTGAAACACAGTATGCGCCCACGTCTTGTGACCTTGACCTTAAGTTTGACCTCTGACCTCCAAACTAATTGTAATCAGAGATAGAACTTCATATATAGTATGACTATGTATAGGGCAAGGCGATGAGAAATCGCGTACACAACAATTCGATATTTCGTAAATTTGATAAAGTTATATGCATGATATGTCGTAAATTAATTCACTTACCATTCCAGAATAAGTGTTTACATGGAGGTAGTTTTACCTCATGAACAGGTTGGGCACACATCCCCAAACGGGGACTGGGGGAAACAATCTCCCATATAGGGGACATTTTTTCCTCTATAAAATGTTAAAATTTCTGTGTTTGGTTTCATATTCATAGGTGCATTTGTGTGCAACAGCATGCACATTTTTTGGCAAAAGATTTTAGGTCAAATATGTTTAGTTTCTGACTTTGAGAATGTGAGGTTTCGCAACTTTGTGCAGCCTGTAAATTTTAACTGACAAATAAATTCTCCAATGTTCTTTAGTAAATTTATATTGTTCACTTCAAAGCATACAAAGTAGAACCACAACAAGAATTTTTTTAATTTTATAGAGGATTTTTTTCCCCCTCATATGGGAGACTCGCCAATTTTAGGGAAGCGTGCCCAATTAACCTGATGAAGATCCAGGGTGACATTTGTCACAGCAGTTCTCAATTACTTTAGTAAATATTCCAGTAATAATCCGAGTGTTCTAATGATGAAGAAGTAAACTCGCCCCGTGTATTTCATTCAGATAAAAAAAACGATGGGCCATTTAGTGTGCAACAGGACAACTCGCCACCTATGAAATACAGGTGGCGAGTTGACCTATTTTACAATTATTCTCCTGTAGTAGATTAGCGGCGAAAGTTGTCGAAAATTTAAGTGACTAATTACTCAAGAAACGGGCAACGGTTATGACAATTTTTACACCACATGTTTTTGTAGTAAAACTAACTACAATAACAGTATTGTTTTGGAGCAGTAAGTGAATTTATTCACGTAACAATTGTGATTTTGTGTCCACGTGCAATATTCACTGGTCCATACTATATTACCACTGCAGCCGACGTTAATATTTGGTTCCAGCGGGGTAAAATTACCTCCTTTGACATGTTAAATTGCCATTACCATGGACCTATGTTTACTTATAAATATCCATGCCATTACCTTTTAAAATATCCAGTCCTTTGGAGGATAGGCCTAGTGATTCNATTACCTCCTTTGACATGTTAAATTGCCATTACCATGGACCTATGTTTACTTATAAATATCCATGCCATTACCTTTTAAAATATCCAGTCCTTTGGAGGATAGGTCTAATGATTATGCGAGGGCTTCCATCTTGAAGTTGAAAAGTGAAAAAAGACGCGCGAAACACACCATATATATATATCCAATCAGAGCGCTTGATGGTTGCACTCGGAACTCATCATCTCGAACGTATAGAAGAGTCCAATTCCGATTGAGTTCCGCAGGAGCGAAACCGGTGTAGCCCGTAATATTTATCCGGGACCTAATAATTGCTAAATCTGGAACACTATGGTACACAGATAACACACACACACACATAATATATATATATATATTGCGTTCCTCNAAATCTGGAACACTATGGTACACAGATAACACATATATATATATATATATATTGCGTTCCTATTTTAAAAGTTGTGTGTAATTTCATTAAATTTGATCGAATGTTTTAACTCGCTGAATATGGCACATTTGTTCCGGGCTGAATTTTCGTTTTCACCAATGCCGAGACTCCAGCCATGTGATTGCAATCTTTGCAAGAATTTCTTCGAACCCGTTTCTTTAAAGCGGATTAGAAAACACAGACAACAATATGGAACGTATGGCAGTACCAGTACTGCAGAACTATCTTCCCCACCATCGTCGCCACAACGCGAAGGGATATCATCGGTTCTGATCGTGTCTGAATCTGACTCGAATTCAAGATTCAGTTTTGGTGTTGACGTTGTCGGGCATGTCAGGTAAGCTGTGATGAAACGGTCATGCATCTGTATTATTTATTGTCAGTGGGTTCAACAGTGTACAATAATTCCTTATTGATGCAATTTGTATTTTTTGAAGTTCATGATTTACTTGANAAACTGTCATACATCTGTATTATTTATTGTCAGTGGGTTCAACAGTTTACAATAATTCCTTATTGATGCAATTTGTATTTTTTAAAGTTCATGATTTACTTGGGGCATATTTTGCGGCCATTTCTAGATCTGTTGTTTACGTAAGTTTAAAGTTATATCACGGACTTAAATAACATGGGTTTTTTGGTTTTTTTTAGACTTTCCGTGTGAATTTCAGCAAGGAGATATAATTTACATGTTTAACTTGTTGTATTGTCATAATNATTTTGCGGCCATTTCTAGATCTGTTGTTTACGTAAGTTTAAAGTTCTATATCACGGACTTAAATAACATGTTTGTTTTGTTTTTTTTACACTTTCCGTGTGAATTTCAGCAAGGAGATATAATTTACATGTTTAACCTGTTGTATTATGATAAAACTAAAATGTAATGTGAAAACATTTTCATGAAATTAATTGGAAAAGATATTCTGACATCTGGAAATGCCTATTTTGCATGGCACAACGATTTACGTTTATGATCCAAAGGCAGGTTTGAAAATATTTTTGGATTAAAGTTAGGCCGCATATATTCGGAAGTATTGACTGATTCGTAGTATAGGGAATCCAGGGATGGCCCCAAAAAGTTAAACAATGGTCCTTTTTTTATTACAAGGAGGGGGCCACATGTACAGTAATCCATGAACAGAAAAGTTGGAGAAAACACTGACATTTAAAACAAATTTAACTCGTAATTACTATTGACACAACAGAGTCGTCCGAGAAAATCAATATTTTCTGCCAAATGACCTGGTCCGCTATGATGGCTGATTGACTGTCAACTGTGATTTTCGAAAAGTTCTCAATAAAAACACAAATAGACTTTCAGGGCAGGAGTTTTTCAATGTTTCCTTTTACACGTTGCAAGTTAATTATATAATTACGTACAGTGACATGCATATATACGTCGTATTAAACTTTATTTTGTGAACAGTTCTGTTGAATTTATTATTATGATGCTAATTATTTCAGAACATGCTGTGCTAGACTTTCGTTATTTCTTTTGCCAGAAACCCTGAACTCCGTGATCGTGAGAATGCAGGTTTGGAAGTTACACTTACAGATTTTAATCTGGATACAAATGGAAGGTAACTAATTCATGCATGGATATATATTCACCTTTGAATGATGGCAAATTGTACATGTACGTACATAATCATAGTAAGACCAAATAAAAATATGTGTGTTTAGGGTTACCCTACCTACCCTAATTTTATTCTATGTGTAACCCTATAGACAGACATATATTTATACACCAAAGTCCAGGTCACTTAGTATTCAAGGTCAAATTGGGCCAAATATCACCTTGTCCCAATCTAAATTTACTTGTGATACCTTGATGAAACTTTATACAAAACTATATGTTACTATAGCTATATTATATATAGATAGCATGTCACATACCACTTTCACATCCCTGTGACCTAGTTCAAGGTCACTGCCCAAGGTCAAATTCACCATGCATCATGCATTTGTTTCTGTCGAAGTGGTAACGGGGGCATTCAAGTCGCTGCAATGTAATTCTAGTCTTTTTTTGGTAAACAAATGTAGGGGGGCAGAGGTATACGTACAAATTTAAGCTTTTAAGTTCTATAGTTATTATTAATAAATAATGTTGAACTTAATTTACTTTTCGCTTTAGATTTAAATAAATCTAATTTCTTTGAACAGGTACAACACTCGGGGGAGCCATGCTGATGATAATGAAAGTGCTACAGGTCTTACATCTGTGGATGTATCACTGCCGTGTCCGACTTCTAATTCTACCACAAGTGAGGACACAGAAATCAGTGACGCTAGTTTCGCAAGTGAGGAAGAGTATTTTGAGGATGAATATTGTGAGAATCCTGCTGCCAACAGCGCTAGCTGGGTATCTGAATACAACTTCAAATGTTATGATTCTGAATTAACCCAAAAGCAAGTACCAAACTCAAATATGTCGATACTTAACTGGTTATGTCTGCAAATCCATTTGCTGGAATGAGCAAAAGTGCCTTCACACATAATCTTCAAATCCAAAAAGTCATCCATAAAGACATTGACAATGTGTTACCATCAAGTTACTATGAAGTGAAGAAATTGATTAACCCATTACTCATACAAAAGAAAATCTTTCATTTGTGTACCAACGAGTGTATAGTATTCTCCAAACATTCTTATGCAAATCTTGAAAAGTGCCCCGTTTGTAATGAAGACAGATATTTTAAATCTTCATCAGGCAGACTGATTCCGAGAAGAAAGTTCACCTATATTCCCATAGGACCACGTCTGTCTCGCATATATGGGGACATAAACTTGTGTCAGTTAGTGCAGTCACACCCTGGTAGCCAGTATTTAGGCGAGGAAATGTGGGATGTCCAAGACTCGCCAGCTTGGAGAGAACTCTACTCCGAAGATGGATATTTCCATGGAGATAAGAGAGGTATTGCATGTGCATTGAAACTTGATGGAGTCAACCCATTTCATAATATCGGCATCCAATACTCAATGACACCAATAATGTTGACTTTATTGAATTTACCAAGGCATGTTAGGAATTATTTTGGGAACATCAATCTAGTGGGAATAATTCCTTCAAAAGGAAAAGCAGAGACCTCGGTGATTGATCCCTACTTAGACATCCTTGTAGACGAACTTCTGTATTTATCACAGTGTACCACATATGCTTATGATACAGCCCCATTATCCTTCAAAATTAAACTATTGATGCATGTCCTTGACTACCCAGGATTGAGTAAAGTGTTTCACCAACATGGGAGTGGGAGTTTGGCTGGTTGTCATTGGTGTCAAGTTGTCGGGAAAAGATGTAAACATTATGACAAAGTAATCTATTTGTGCAACAGAAGATATTTGAAGAAAACAGACCCTCTCCGTAAGGACACATATCACTTCTTGGAGAAAAAAGAAGAATTATTGGAAAAACCTCAATTACGTAGTGTAGAGTCTGAGGTATCTTACAGGAAAGCCTTTGAAAATGCCAAAAATAAAACGCAGGCAAATGTGGTGGCTACGGCCACAGGTTGCAAAAAGTCGTATGCTCTTCAAAATCTGCCAGGACATAACAGACTAGCAGAAACCCATCCAGATCCATGTCATACAATTAAGGATGTTATCCAAAACATAATGAACGTTGTGTCAGGAAACAAGGTAGACCTGAACAAAATTGTATCGGCAGAGAAAAAGTTGGGGAGAACTCATCTGTTGAGTAGATCCGAAGAAGAGCTACAAATTGTAGTAGAGGATTCATCCGCAGGTAATCAAGAAATGGAGGAAGCAGTTGCGACTGATCAAGGTGGAAAAAGGAAACGTTCAGCACAGTCATCTCGGTCTCATAGGGCAAAGAAAGGAAAAGTTGAACAATCTCTACCATTTTCCTTTACTAAGATAGAGTTAAATACTGCAGACAAAAGAGCAGAAAGTATACGTGTTCCCATCGGATTTGGCTTGAAACCCTCACCATTTATCAGCAAATATGGCTCATTGAAATCTCATGACTGGAAGCAGTTAGGCACGCAAGGGATTCTCAAGTTTTGCCTGAAAGGAATGCTTGAATCTGATTGCAGGAAGGCTTTGTATGCATTGTTTGACAGTTTGGCAGACATCTGCCAAGAGAGTATCATGCTGGACGACATGAATGATTTAGAAGCTAAGTTGAACAATGCACTATCTCTGTTAGAAATGAACATTTGATCCACCATATTCCAGACAGCTTGAGGAAACTTGGACCTGTTTACAGTTCCTGGATGTATGTGTTCGAAAGGTTCAATTCTTGGATTTGTAAGAGAGTGTTGAACATGAGATATCCTGAGGAAACAGCAACAGAAACATTCCTTTTACATGATTGGTGTAACTTCATGTTCCAGACAAAACGTGTAAATTTGGATGCGATTCCAAATATTGATGTTTTCATAAAAGCTGTGGATGTGAATTATGATGAAGAAGAAAACAAAGGATTAGAAAATAGCGTGTTTGACCAGCACCTTTCAGGCAGTTTGCAGAGGAAAACACAGTGCAATTTAAAGAAAAAGCATGTGAAGTCTATTCATAAGCTGATGGACCTGACACTGTGTGAAAATTGCAGAGTTTTCAAATATCATTGTCACAAAGAAATCCATCCAAAAACAAGACGTGTCGTCACATACAAATCTGAATCGAGGGAATCAAAAGCAGCACATACTATTTCATCCTTTGTGTGTATGGAAAGCAGTACTTCGACAAAGGTAACTCAAAAGCTACGCCCCGGGGTATATGTGAATTTTGGTAGAGTTCAGCATTTCATTGAGCATGTGGGCGGAAATAGTGCCTCTGTTAGTTTTGCATCAGTGATGTGGTTTGACAATGTGAGCTATGACACAAATTTGCCTTGTGGTTTGTGGAAAAGAAGTGTACTTACAACAAAACAACATCTTTATATGTCAAAACAAAATCATTATCATCTCCTCTTGTGACTGCAGAAGATGACAACCACTTGTGGTTTTTAAACAGTGGTAAAAAGGTGGAGTGATAGACTATTGTGACACAACTGCGAGAGATCTAGATCTAGAGCTATTGGTCATGAGGAGCTGATCAAGAAAAGATGTTTGACCTTAAGCTTCTGGCAATGACGTCACAATTTCGGAAAGGTGACATAACTATCCCCTTGAGATAATATGACATGCATGTAATTATAAGCATTTTAAAGTAAATGTACATATCTAGAATACATGTTATAGTTTCTTTTATTTAGGAATACAAATATGTAACTAATTAAATACACGTACAATTGCAATCTTATATTCATATAGTTTTGAAAGTAACAACAACAGCATGTTACTTTCTATCACTTGAATGTATATCTTGCACCACCAATATATATAATATCGTTATGAAATAACGCATTATGAAGAACAGAAGAGAAAAAAAATCATACCAATTAATTAAAGACTCCTTATGATTTAATACTTATTTCCCCTTAAATCCATGTATTGATTTTAACATGTTTTAAATTCCTAAAATTAATACCATCATTTGTTGAAAAAAAATTGGCGACTGCCGTTTTGATTTAATAATGAGTAGTAATTATTTATAAACAAAAATAACATATCTTCTGAAATAATTTAATACCAATTAAATAGGATTCCCTAATGATTATTTCCCCTCAAATTCATGTAGGAATTTTAACATGTTTTAAATTCCTAAAATTAAGACCATCATTTGTTTAAAAAAAAATGGTGACTGCCATAATAAGATTTAATGAGCATTAAACAAAAATAACATATGTTAAAAGTATCATTAATTTTCGCTGTCACAAAATTTAATGACTTTTTGATGCAAATTAACATTTCAATACCTACCTTGCAGCTGTTTAATCCATATGGAAATGTTGTTTAATTTATATTAAACAATATAATTAATACTTTTTTAACACATGGTACTCCTTTTCATTAAATATTCCAAATAATATTTTAATACTTATTTTTTATGATTTTTCCCTTTTAATATCAGATTAATACAATTTCAACACAATTTTAACAGTCTTTGCATACAGTAGTGTTGGTAGTTCTAGTGCTCAAGTAGTTCAGGGAATTAATGATGTTTTCCTTTTAGAAAACGTCGATTAAGCCTTGATTAAGGGATGAAAAATTAAATATATAACATATAATAACTGAAAAAAGTAAAACAGGGTCTTTATGTCCTGTTGCAGCTTTAACTTTTAACTAAGTTTCCAGTTACTTAATCACTCTATGTGTATAAGGTTGTAGGTTTACCCAAGAAACTCTGAATACGGTTTAAAGAGTGTGGTATAACCACGGCCAGTGAAAATGTTTCAACAGCCAACACATTATAAGTTAGGAAACAAAATGACCAACAGTATAAAAGAAGAGACATAAATATTTTAAAAGTTTCTGAGCATTTAAATAGGCGGTGACGGAGAAATGTTTGTGGTTTCGTTGCCACTACCCCAGTTCTCGTTGTGAGGACATGACATCGATTTTGAGTTCAAATTGTGGTTATGTTGATGCTTCGATATTTTCATGGTTGTTTTGTAAGTGACGAAGTTGAAATGTTAAGCCCAAAGCTATGAGCATACGTCTGACAAATTAGTAAAAAAAAACTTTAAGGTAAAAATTTCGTCAAGACCTTTGCTTACATATGTAATTATAAATACATAAAATGTAAAGAAGTCATTAAATATAATACGGCGTTTGACATCAAACACAATAGGAATTGACGGAATTGGCAGTGAAAGTTAAATTGAGTAGTTGAACCAGCATCATCCCGTGCGCTTTCTCCTGGAGAGTATCCGGCTCAATCAACAACAGCTGAAAACATTCTAATTTACAAATCTAGGAACATTGACATGCCTTGTAAGTACAGTCAAATTTCTATAACACATCCTGATAACAGAAGAAAAATAAACAACAAAGCAACTTCAACAATACCTAACAGAATGTAATCTTGTTTGTGACACGTAATCTGGGATCAGAGACAGCAACTGGTGTGGTATAGCATCCGCGTATCGTGTTCATTAAAGGCTTAAACAAATGGGAAAGTTGAACAAACACGCGTTTTGGACTTCACGGAAGAATTCGATCTAGAAGACCGCGAAAGTATTTTGAAAGTTGTTACAGATAAACAATATTTCTCACCTCCGTGATATTGGTTGTGCATTTCTTACCTAAAATCCTGTAAACAGAATGTTAGAGGAATCTTAGCTCTATGCAACTTCTACATTGGGCAATTCCTAGGATCAGTTATCGGTCACAAACGATTTCAAAATATTCGTCTATTGTGCTACTTTATAAGAAAAACATCAACCACAGACACAGACACCAAAACAATATAGTTTGTCATTACCTATTGAATAGTTCTGATGGGAGTTTCTTTAGTATGAATATTGCAGTAGTCCATATTTTTTAATGACATGGTTAAAAACCGATTGTACCGTCCTTTTTGTTTAGTCTCACCTAGCATACATTTATAAAATACCTAGTCGCACCTAGTATACATTTCTAAAATACCTAGTCTCACCTAGAATACATTTCTAAAATACCTAGTCTCACCTAGTATACATTTCTAAAATACCTAGTCTCACCTAGTATACATTTCTATTTTCACACCTGATTATAATTGGGTTATAGTTTGTAGTGTAATACATATTATTATTATTAACTTATGTATACTTTAATCAGAGAAATATTTTATTTATATTCTTTGTAAGGAACTTTAGTGACACGTGGTAGTAGATGCAATATGCATTTTAAAAAAGCTAAAAAGGATACCTTTATTTCACATAAAGATAATAACGATTTTACAGTTATAAAAAAGGTACGTATACAGTACTAGCCGCCTGCATGTTATTAAAATCTTAAATTATTGTTGATCAAATAAAACCTCATTAACTAATCTTAATATCAAAGTTTGTTTAAACTCTGTAATGCATTGTCTATAAATTTCAACTGATACAATAACAGTTGACTGAATGTTGTTTGTTTCCCTTTATTTTTATGGTTATATCTGCAGAATGTCGATCTCAAGCTGATTGTGTGTGGACATACACTGTAGATATATTTTTGTTATAATTTTCACTTTTCATATATTACAAATGTCAATATTGTCAAATTTTCTATAAATTAACAGAAAGCGAAATTCATCTTTCACATATGTGGAGGTACATTCTTACAATGTGATGCTTCGTATAGTTGCTTATTGTAAATAAAGGAGATGATACGGAGCACGGGGAGTTAGTAGGTTCGCTAGCCAGTCCGATACAGCCTCTAACCTCTGCTACAATCAAGTGAGGATTAAGTTTGTAACTTCCCCTTGGAAAAACACGTACAGCCCATCCCTTTCTCTAACCAAGGGGTGGTTACTTGCCTCAGGGATATGACCTGTCTTTTGTGCCTTTCTCTAACCAAGGACCTTAGGGATATGGCCTGTCATTGGTACATTTCTCTAACCAAGGACCTTAGGGGACTGTAACTTACCTCAGGGAAATGACCTGTCATTGGTACCTTTCTCTAACCAAGGAGGCTAACTGATCTCAGGGAAATGACCTGTCATTGGTACCTTTCTCTAACCAAGGGGACTGTTACTTACCTCAGGGATATGTCCTGTCATTGGTACCTTTCTCTAACCAAGGGGACTGTAACTTACCTCAGAGATATGGCCTGTCATTGGTACCTTTCTCTAACCAAGGGGACTGTTATTTACCTCAGAGATATGAACTGTCATTGGTACCTTTCTCTAACCAAGGGGGCTAACTGATCTCAGGGATATGACCTGTCATTGGTACCCTTCTCTAACCAAGGGGCAGTTACTTACCTCAGTGATATGACCTGTCAATGGAACCTTTCTCTAACCAAGGGGCAGTTACTTACCTCAGGGAAATGACCTGCCATCGGTACCTTATACAAGTAGTTCCTGTTAAGGGTATATAAACATCCAATTGAAAGAACACAACGAAGTCAAGTTAGAAATTTTCTATGGTTTAGCTTGTAGCCATATGACCCTGGTTGGCCAGGTTAGTGAGCGATTAACAGGACTTGCATAAACAATCTGATTAAACTACAGACGTTGGCTTACTACCTACAGCGTTAATACCGTAGGTGATAAATAAACATCTGTATTTTAATCAGATTGGTGTGAAAAAGGCTCGAACTAACAGCAACACGTACTCGGACAGATGTATCCTAAAGAGGGCATACGAAAGGTCGGCAGGACAAAATACTAATAACACGTCATAACCCTGCTGGGCGTCATAATACCTCACGAGGTATATGTGTTGATAGATGTCGTATGTCAAGTACCGGTGAAAGTTCTGAGTAGGGCAGAAAGTGTCGCTGTCATACGTATTGTTATAGTAGTAGTGGGTGTGATACGATGTGGAAGCTAGTAATGCAACATTGACGTTTACTAAAGTTGGCGTCAATATAAGAGAGGGGAGCTGTGCTTCTGGTAATAATCGCTGTCACTGCAAGATAGAGTGTGTTTCACCGCTTACAATGTTGATACCTAACCATGTAGAATTAAATAGTTCTTGTAAGCAATTGGGGATAGGGATGGGGCTCTTAACATTCTCTATTTTCCATCACAGAAGGATATCAGCCTTTAGGCATCTGAAAGATATCCAGCAACTGCTGGTCTGGGTCTGCATTCGGCTCAATCTCCGGTAAGTCAACTTACATGGAGGGGTCTGCAAAAAACAAGGACAAGTTAGGTGAGATTTACCCCCTGAAGCTACGTAAAACGTGCGCCTTCTGACCTTTTAACAGTACACTTACCATAGTGTATGTGTAGTGTAATATGTACTGATATAGGAACTAAGAGGTGGGAATACTTGAGGCGAACGATAACACTCTTGATGTGAAAAGTAACACTAGTAGCGAACGATAACTCTAGATGTGAAAAGTAACACTAGTAGTGAACGATAACTCTAGATGTGAAAAGTAACACTAGTAATGAACGATAACACTGTAGATGTGAAAAGTAACACAAGTAGTGAACGATAACTCTAGATGTGAAAAGTAACACTAGTAGTGAACGATAACTCTAGATGTGAAAATTAAGACTAGTAGTGAACGATAACTCTAGAAGGGAAAAGTAACACTAGTAGTGAACGATTACACTGTAGATGTGAAAAGTAACACTAGTAGAGAACGATAACTCTAGATGTGAAAAGGAACACGAGTAGTGAACGATAACACTGTAGATGTGAAAAGTAACACTAGCAGTGAACGATAACTCTAGATGTGAAAATTAAGACTAGTAGTGAACGATAACTCTAGATGTGAAAATTAAGACTAGTAGTGAACGATAACTCTAGAAGGGAAAAGTAACACTAGTAGTGAACGATAACTCTAGATGTGAAAAGTAACACTAGCAGTGAACGATGACACTCTAAATGTGAAAAGTAACACTAGTAGTGAACGATAACACTGTAGATGTGAAAAGTAACACTAGCAGTGAACGATAACACTCTAAATGTGAAAAGTGACACTAGTAGTGAACGATAACTCTAGATGTGAAAAGTAACACTAGCAGTGAAGGATAACACTCTAAATGTGAAAGGTGACACTAGTAGTGAACGCTAACACTGTAGATGTGAAACGTAACACTAGTAGAGAACGATAACTCTAGATGTAAAAAGTAACACTAGTAGTGAAGGATAACTCTAGATGTGAAAAGAAACACTAGTAGTGAACGATCACTATAGATGTGAAAAGTAACACAAGTAGTGAACGATAACCCTGTAGATGTGAAAAGTAACACAAGTAGTGAACGATAACCCTAGATGTGAAAAGTAACACGAGTAGTGAACATTAACACTGTTGATGTGAAAAGTAACACTAATAGTGAACGATAACTCTAGATGTAAAAAGTAACACTAGTAGTGAAGGATAACTCTAGATGTGAAAAGAAACACTAGTAGTGAACGATCACTATAGATGTGAAAAGTAACACAAGTAGTGAACGATAACCCTAGATGTGAAAAGTAACACAAGTAGTGAACGATAACACTGTAGATGTGAAAGTTAACACTAGTAGTGAACATTAACACTGTAGATGTGAAAAGTAACACTAATAGTGAACGATAACACTAGAGGTGAACGATAATGCCAGAGGTGAACGATAACATTAAAGGTCTACGATAATACCAGAGGTAAACAATTCCTAGTGTGGAATAAAAATGGCTTTTCTCTATTAATAAAGATGCTGTAATTGTCTTTATTAGGCAAACTCTTTACGATTACACACTCCATCACCTTTTCGGTATTGTGTTTTGTTATTTGTCCTTTCCCCCATTTTTACACCAGATACAAGTTCTTTTAATTATTTACTTGTGTTATTGTTATCTTAAAAATGTATCTTATAAGAACGAATACGTGACCCAAGGCACTTTCAGTATTTCCTTTAAAAGAAGGCCCATATCAGACGTGTTCCACCTAAAATACACGGTAATCGGATTAACATAACGGCATGTACCGATTTAATACGTTTGCAGCATTAACTCACACAATGTTATACCTAACGTGGAGCTATGTCCTCCTAGGTACCTAAGGACCTTCCACACAATATCGGGACATTTAATGCTACTGTTGTAAAGATGAAGACTTACTAATAAAATGCACTATTGCTTTCTTCAATAAGAAGTGATATGACAATTTAAAGAGTTAGGCATTTTTTTTTTCTTCAGTTCCCACAGCGGGTTAAGTTGTCTGACTGAGTGCCTACTTAAATACCCGTTCACATCGAATGAATATATATACGTTTTCAACAAATTTAATTGCAAAAGAAGACTTCCTGTGACTTATTTCAGCAGGTAAACACGTTTATTGCAGCTTTTTATCACTGATTTTCCAGGTCCTTGCTCGGATCGTAACATGTACAGATACAGATATGGTATGAGACTCAGTGACAGAGCTATCGTTAAAAAAAAGCAGGTGTTCAGATCGCGGGGTTGTGATTTACTTACTGATACTTTAAACTTTTCACGTAGGTACTCGTTTATGTTCTTTACAAGCAAGCTGTGTGCAAGAGCATAGTTTATTGAAAAATAACAAAAGCTCGCGTATTTGTATTGACTAGTAATGGATGATTGGTAACCACTGAAATGTAGCGTTACATCCCCGACGTTGTAGAATTGGCAATATCAGACTTGCGGTTTGAATTCATTTCAGATTAATCAAACAAATTTATGTTCAAATTAAGCAAATGAAAGAGATGGATGCTCATGTAGTTCATTGCGAAGAAAAAATAACAAAGACCATTACATGTTACATGGACACTCTGCATTGATCATGCACAAAGGAGTTGCGGTTGTACGCGAATTACTCTAAACGTTAGCGTTGCCATTACAACACCTCCCGTCACTAATGGCGACAATCCCTAATCTAATGCGCTCCATTTCATTTTAATTACCGAAAATATGTGTTCAAATTCCAAACAATATCCGTGTGGCAAACTGCTCTGATTTAATTTCTACTTAAATTACCAGGAAGCATAAGCATCTATTATATTTGCCATTCCAGTTTTAAATCAGTCTTTCCTCCCGTTAGATTTTCCTAATGAACCAAGATCAGTGCCCGTGAATAGGAAAATATCTCGGAATTAATATTTAACAAAGAAGTAACAAAAACATTCCTTAAAACTGTTTTGCTTCTTCAAAATGACATGAACTATTGAAGAGCGATTAGGTAGCTGGTTCGAATGAATTCCTGAGCAATGATGTCCGGTCCTCCCCCGATAGCGGGCATCCACTCCTCTCAGGCCAGCTCCGCCACGTGGACATGTGTCATCATGAGTAGTTCGCCTCTTTATCTCTATCCCCGCCTCATCATTAATGTTCTTGTGAATCTGTTCCAGTGCAGAGTTAATATGGCCTAATCTCTTTATAACGATTTTAACAACTCCGACCTTATATGCACACTCAGCCGACTACCAATTATGATATTGAACACGATATTTTTGTATTAATCAACGATAACAAATTTCTATATCAATCGGCGAATGCTTTGTAACACCCACTATTGCAACGCAACCCGCAGGTCTTACCCAGTTACATGAAACCATTGTTGGACTGAGGTCTCAATTAAATGCTTCCGGGTCCGTACCCGGGTTCAGTACCCACAAATAAAGTTCCTTAGAAATATAGGTATTTTAGTAAAAACTATACTATGCCTCTTAGAATTTGGTGTTTGTGTAAACATTTGTTTTTAAATACTCTAGAGATAACTATCTAACAATTTCTGTGTCATTTTTTGTTTGTTTGTACATTAATATTTTGGTGCAGGGTGCTGTGTGAAAAGTCCTGTGTTTACCTCTACCCCTGACCCGGAAGTTTATTTTTGACATTGGTGAAACACTCAAGAAAAAGGCCAACATGTTATGTTGAAATTTTGATATTTTACTCCCAAGATGTTGCTCTTGACCAGGCTAGATTGAAAGTTGGCTATCGGATATTGGGTATTTGTTATTAAATTAAATGTTACAATGAAACATATAGTACAATTAATTGTGGTCTTAGTCCATTTGATCATCGAGTAATACTGGCTGGTTGATATTTTTGGTCAAGATTTTTAGTGTCGTCCACTAGATTTTATTTTTTTTGTATTTTTTTTTTCTCTCCAAATTTATAACAATGTAAATATATCATACATAAACATTGTTCCTCTCACACATTACAATTCATTCATTAAATATTCATTTATAATAAACTGCATATTTCCAGGTACAACTAATAATTAATTATGTTTATGTATGATTAAATTCCAGCTAAATTGTGTCCGTTATATAAAAGCATTGTTTAGAAGTGATAGAAAAGAGGTTAGAGCAGGTCCTAGAGGTATAGAAGGGAAAGTAATACTAAGAGAGAGAGAGAAAAAAAGAAAAAAAAGAAGAAAGAAAATAAAATGAGGGGGGGGGGGGGAGATTGAGAAATAAAGAAGCTATATAGATGTGTGGGAAGGTTCAAGGAGTTTTACATATAAGTATTTAAAAGTACACGTTTATATAAGAAAACTCGATAGTTATATGTTCATATTTTGGCAAAGACAGGGTTTAAGCAATAGTAATTAGACTTTACCATTTTTTCCATTCAGTATTGAATTTCAATAAAAATAATTCACTTATATTAACAGCAATATATTTCTGAGTAAAACATGTGTCCTTGATAACGTTCTTAAGTGCAGCTACTGACAATGACATTTGTAAACATCTCGATTTATAAATATATTGTTTTATAAGTAAAATTATGTTATTATCTACCCTACTACTGATACTATTTTGATTAAATAAACCGAAAATGAAGGTTTCCTTGTTAAAACCAAATGGGATTAATAATGCATCAAGAAGGAATTCAAAGTTTTGTAAAAAGTCTTGTACTTTCTCACATTCCCATAGTGTGTGAATTATTGTCTCTATTTCAGTCTTACATTGAAAACAAAGAGCACTATCGGTAAGAGCTGCTTTAACTAGATAAGAGTTTGTTGTTAAAATGTGTTGATTTATTCTGTATTAAAGCCATTGTAATTTTGAATTTCTAGTTACTGTAGAAGGAATCATATATATCAATTTCCATGTGTCATCATCCAATTCAAACAATTCATTCCATTTGTTTTTCCCAGTGGATATGGTGCTATTTTGGCACAACAACTTACAAAAATTTTGAGTTCCTTTTTTATGCCTCATAAATATTTCTTACTTCAAGGGTATGTATGGATAACTAATCAAAGTATTTAAAGTATCATCTTTGGACATGTAGTTTTTTATAGTATTAATAATACCTTGATATGTGAGAAAGTTAGTTTTTACATCAAATTTTTGTGAAAATTCTATAACACTATAGAAAATACCAGAGTTATTATCTTTTAATAAGTCATTTATAATTAAAACACCCTTTTCAAACCATTGCTTATGAAATAAACACTTGGCTCCTACTGTAAAATATTTGTTAAACCAAATAGGCATTTTCAATCTACTTTTCATCTCTCTTATACAATCTTCTTTATCAGCTATTTTTCTCCATGATTGGAACACATCTTTCCAAAAAAGTTTTTACAATTGCCTTGAATAATCGATAAGTATTCTGAAACACAATTAAATAAAATTTCCTTATTAAAATTAACATATTTTTTAAATAACACTTGCCATTTACCCCCTGATGTAAGCAACCTACGTATCCAAGTAAGTTTTCCATAAGAAATTGAAAAATTCTGAATTTAATTTTTAATAAAAATTTCATCTGGATTTGGTAAGGAGATAAATAGATGATTAAATTGGGATATTAATAAAGATTTATTAATTTGTATTCTTCCTATTAGTGTTAATATTCGTCTAATCCAATTCTTAATTATTGACTTAAGTTTCACTAATCTTTTATCATAGTTTGATTTAGGGATTTGATGTAAATCTACATGAAATTCTATACCTAATACCATAAATGTTTGACTTCCCCACTGCAGGTATCCATATAATTTGTGTTTTACTTTTATTTATTTTTAATCTTTTGCAAATAAATTAAGCTCTTTTATTGATTCTTTTAATGATTGTTTCGTTCCATCTAAAATGAGAGAGGTATCATCTGCATATTGTGAGAAAAGTAGGGGAGAGTTGTCTATGTGTATACCCCTAATATAATTATTAATTCTAAGTCTAATTGCAAGTATTTCTGAACACAAAATAAAAAAATGTATGGAGCTATCGGATCACCTTGACGGCTACCCCTCTTAATTTCAAAAAAAAGATGAGAGATTACCACCTTGATTAATTGCACACATAGACCTATTGTCACGAAGTCGAGTAGTGAATATCGGATGATGGAGGTAGAATCAACAACAGTGATATAAATTCAACAAATGTATTAACAATTCACTATATATATGTACAGCATCTACAAAAGTGATAACAATGAGTTTCTTCCTGTAAAAGGAATTATTACCTGGTGGTAATCGCACTAGGATCAAACGCTCTATTGCATACTGATTACCACCCAGCATCAACATACACTCTCATGACTAGACTCGAGTATCCCTGTCACACCCTAAATAGTAATAACTTTTGAATCCAAGACTAGAAAGTAAACAATGTTCTAATTATGTAAAGTTCCTGAATATAAGGCTTTGGTCATGAAGTATTCACACAACTTAACTTAATAGTTAGTTCCACTAGTTACACCACTGGGGGTATAAGCACAGTTCTGTAGTGTCACAACTACATATAGGTGTAGGCCACATCAATGTCCTATTTAAATGTTAACACAATACTTAAGTACACGAATGTTCATATAGACGTAGCAGAGGGCTGTGATGTAGATTCACCCTGTCTCTGAAGTCATAGGGGTTCCTCAGGAGTCGTTGAAGTGTTCAGGCCCTTCCTCATCCCTGTCGTGGCGTGACTGTCTGTGACGTCTCCACGAAGCGTCTGAGCCGTCTGCGAAGAATCTGTGACGAGAAGCCGTGACGAAGGACGTAGGTGGAAGTTGAAATGACCTGGGTGCCGTCACTCTCATGTCATCCCGTCCCAACACTGGCTACATGACCCCAACTGCATGGTCCCCATCACTCGAACTACAAAAGGTCAACAACCTAAGGGTCACTTCCGGCATCAAACATATTCGAACTTCCGATTCGTAAAATTACCCCTTAAACAACTTTTACCTATTGACAATATATTACAACCAGTTAACATATGCCTAACAGCCTAGAACAGTTCCTAAATGTCACTGAAACCAGTTAGCTTTCATTAATTATCCAGCTCGTAATCTACACACTCACGTCCCATTCAAATAGCACATGGTTGAGCGAGCGGATTTCGCAAAGAACATTCTTTCGTTCAAAAATAGACAAAATGACCATGACAGCTACTTAGCTGGTCATGTTACAAACAATAGTGGTTTTATGCATAACACTCACCCCTGGGAAGTTCTTTTAACCTGTTCTTACTCCATAGCTCGCGGTTCTACGGACGCAGACAGCGTCAGGTGCTGCGCCATGCCTCGCTGCTCTGTGTGTGACTCGGAGCGCAGTGACGGGCAAGCTAAATTCTGATTGGCTCCTACTCTCCCAGGTGAAAACCCCACATAATTTACCGTATTTCCCCTACTGTGATATGTCTATGACTGGTACTAGTGTACCGTTCTGTGTTTAACCACATAAAACCCCCGCCTATGGAAAAATCTACCATAGCAAAAAAATACATAGAAACTCTTTCATACGAACAGTTACCATCTCGAAGATAAACCGAAACTACTTGTGACATCTCCCCCATTCTTAAGAACGAAGAACTCCTGGTGTTCGTCGTTTCCACCTTCTGATACCCCTGCCTCTTGCGGCAGTAGTCTAGAGTTCATACACATAATAGTCTCTTCATCCAAACGACTTAAGTAGTCCGCCCCTACGTTGTCTCGTCCTGGTATGGCTTTGATAGTCATATGATACGTCTGTAATAGGAGAGCCCAACGCATAAACCTGCTGTTTGCTACATTTTTCCTGTTCAGACAGGTGAGATGTTGATGATCCGTCTCCACATCAAAGTCTCGGCCTAACAAGTATTGTGCAAACTTGTTGACGCCCCATACGAGTCCTAAACATTCCTTTTCTACTACTGAGTAGCGTCGTTCCCTAGGTTGGAGTTTCCGACTCGCATATGAAACGGGATGTTTCTTACCGTCGAAATCCTGCAGTAGCATCGCCCCAAGTCCAGTATCTGAAGCATCGGTCCGCAAAGTAAATTTTGTGTCCAAATCAGGAAGACGCAGTATTGGATCCGACGTCAGCAATTTTTTCAGCGTCGTAAATGCATGGTCCTGGGTTTCTGTCAAAACTGCTTTATTTGGGAGTCCTTTCTTAGTTAGGTCCGTTATCGGAACAGCAATAGTAACGAAGTTCGGGATGAACTTCCTGTAGTAGTTCGCCAGCCCTATAGAAGAGCGTACCTGTGTTTTTGTGGTGGACTGAGGAGCAGCCTTTATCGCTTCCATCTTCTCAGGGGTTGGTCGGATAAGATCATTGCCCACAATGTGTCCTAGACACTCCACACTAGCAAAACCAAAGAAGCACTTTGACGGTCGCACTGTCAAGTTGGCTGTCTTCAGGCGCTCGAACAAAGAACGTAGTGTTTCAAGGTGGTTCTCCCAAGATGCGTTAAAGATGAGAATGTCATCTAAAATGTTGTCCAAATCCTCCATTCCGTCCAAGAGTTTCCTCATTATTAGCCGACTGAAGGTTGGTGGGGCGTTCATTAGTCCGAAGCTCATTACTTTGAACTTGAAAAGTCCAAACGGAGTGCTGAAGACACTTTTACGTTTTGCCTCGTTGTCCATAGGGACTTGCCAGTACCCCTTGCTCAGTCAATTTTATTAAAGTAGTTGCACCCTGCCAGTTTCACAAACAGAACTTCAGCAGATGGCATAGGCTCAGCGTCAAACACAGTAACTTTATTCAATTGTCGATAGTCTATACAGAATCTGCAGGTTCCATCGCGCTTCCGAATGAGTACTACTGGTGCTGAGTAGTCGGAGTCAGATGGTTCAATCACATCCATTGCAAGCATCTTATCCACCTCTTTGCGGATTGTCTCCTTTGTGTGATAAGGAGTAGGGTACGGTTTAACGCGAACTGGTTTATCCGTCATAGTGGTTATACTGTGCGTTGCTAACGGTGTATGCCCTGGTAGATCAGTAAATGTTTCCTTGAACTCGTTCAGGAGCAATTTGACTTGACGCGTCTTATCCTCCCTAAGCTCGGGCGCTATGTGTATGTCGTCCACACTCTCCATCGCCTCCAAACGTGGTGACATCAAACTACTAAAGTTCTCCCCCTTGTCTGGTTCAGGGGTCTCCATTTCCTGTGTATCATGTATCACAGATATCGCCGCATTAGCAAATGCTCCCTTGTCCGGTATCGTTTCCGGTTCCGCCTCACGTTCCTGATAACGTCGCAACATATTTGCATGATAAGTCTTTGGTTTCCTGGCTACATCCACCTTGTAGTCTACCTCACCTATTTTCTGTATAATGGTGAACGGACCCCTCCACTTAAGTTGTAACTTATTATGCTTCATAGGTCGTAGAAACAACACTTTCTGGCCGACCATCATGTCTTGCCATTGGGCTTTTCTGTTGTAGTACTTGGCTTGAGATACCTTAGCCGCTTTCAAGTTCTCACGAGCCAATGCACACGTTTCCTCTAGTTTTGTGGTCAAATCCAACACATATTGATATGTTGTTTTCACATCGGGGTCTGGAATTGTCTTAGTCCACAACTCCCGTAAAATCCTCATTGGTCCTCGAACGTCATGCCCGTATATCATTTCGAAGGGTGCGAACCCTGTGCTCTCCTGAGGCACTTCCCGATACGCGAATAGTAATGGGTTGATATACCGATCCCAGTCCCTGGGTCGTTCGGCACACATACGCTTCAACATTTGTTTGAGGGTACCATTGAATCGGTCCACCAAGCCGTTTGCGGCTGGGGGGTATGGAGTAGTCAATGTCCGTCGCAGTGACAATAATCTCCCAATTTCCTCCATCAATCTAGATGTGAATTGAGCACCTCTATCTGATAACATTTCCCTCGGGACCCCAACTCGTGTAACAATCTCTACTAAGACTTCCGCAACATCCTCTGTCTCCATCTTCTTGAGTGGCACTGCCTCCTGGTATCGAGTTGCGCAGTCCACCAAAGTTAAGATGTACCGGTGTCCTCGTTCAGATGCTGGGATGAGGGGACCGATAAAGTCTACCGCGACCTTGTCGAAGGGTCTGTCTATGATGGGCATATCCCCTATAGGTACCTTCCGAACGCTACCTTTGCGCACTGTGCGCTGACAAATATCGCATGCCTTACAATATCTTGCTATGTCGCCCATGCAGCCTGGGCAGAAAAAACTCTGTCGTGATCCGATCGGTTGTTTTCTTAATTCCCAGATATCCAGCGAGGATAGAATCTTGAGCCAGTCGCAGTACTGGTTCCCGTAATCCTGATGGTACTATCAGCTGGGTCGTCTTGCACAGTGAAGAATCAGTGACATCTCTGCATAGCAGGTTGTCATGGCTACGGAAGGCTGTTCTTGTTTCATTTCTTTCCCTGACGTCTCTCGTCTCGGCTAACTCCCAGAGTTTCTTAAGAGACAAATCCTCATGTTGCAAGGTAGATAACTCTTCCTTGGTAACATCATCCTTCAGGGCTGAAGTCACACACAATGACTGTTTGACCCTCGCCTTCTGGCCTCTCGTCTCTACTGCTCCCACACAGGCATGTACATAGTCCGGGTTAGCCTGGTCTCGGGGTAGAGCTCCCGCCACATTCCCAAAAATAATGTCATACAACGGGTTGTCAATACACAAGACCTTTGAAGTTCCACAGAAGTACGGTGATTCGATAGTCACTTTAGCTACCATGACCTGACGATCCGTTCCGTCCAGCAACCTGACTGACTGGGTCACTCCAAGTTTCTGTGTCTCTGTTACTAGACTAGCTTTAACTACGATGCCACTGCATCCAGTGTCACGGAGCACAGACACTAACTGATTGTGTATATGTCCATGTACCACAGGCATGGTATCAGTTGCTCCCACAGCCTTGAGTGTCTCATCCTCATTGGCCCCTTGCTTATTTTGTACCTGCGAAGTTCAAAGTTCCACTGACGAGGTGTCTCTCCCGCGTTTTGTCTCCATGTCCCGATGAACTGCTCCAGCCACAACTGATTTGGACCTCTTTTGACACTTAGCGATAAGATGACTGTCACTTCCGCACAAGATACACTGACGTTTATCAGAAGTAGCTTGCCCTCTATAAGTACCATTTTTGGAACCATTGGTGCCCGAAGTCTTTTCCTTACTAGGACGTTGCGTTTGGTTGAACGATTTGGAGGACCTCTGTAGTAAAAATTGTCTGGCCCCTCCACTTCTTGCCTCAACAAACCTATCAGCTAGGGTCGTCAATTCCTTCAAAGATGTTGGTGTGTGTTCCCGTAGAAATAAATTCAACCCTGTAGCGCAAATGTTGAGCACTTGCTCCTGCAACAACAAATCCCTTAAACCTTCAAAAGTGTGTTCACATTCGGCAAGATCCAACCAACGTGTCAAGTAATTAGAAATCCGCGCTGCAAATTGCCCCACTGTTTCCGATTGCTCCGCCTTAGCATTGCGAAATCGTCTCCTGAATCCTTCCTCAGTGTACTCAAAACGTCTAAGGAGTGCGTCCTTAAGTTCACGGTAATCCAGTGCCTGGTCTGTCGCGAGTCTTGAAAAAACATCTAGAGCTTTTATCTTTAAGAGAGTACTCAAGCTCACTGCCCATCGATCTTGCGACCAGTTTTGGGAACTAGCAAAAGTCTCGAAACGCCTCAAATATGCATCTATATTGTCTTTGTCCTCGTCGAAGGGAGGTAACTTAGGCACACACTCATTGTTCCGCACTGGTGGTGTTCCAGTTTCCTCTCCCTTTATTGTCATTCTGTACGTAGTAGCTTCCGCTTGGAGTTCCAAGAGTTCCTTTTTCCTGGCGTGCTCCCTCTCAGCTTCCGCGTTACGTTGTTCCACGATACGTGACTCTAGCTCGAGTGTCGTGAGATGTGCCCTAGTCTCTTCAACCTTAGCCTTTTCTGCAGCTTCCGCAGCATGTTCTGCTCGTAGCTCACTCCGCTCCAGGCTTCCTTCTCCTGGAAGTCAGTCACCCAGGCCTGCAGATCATTCCCAGATAGTTCTAGCTCTGTGCCCATGGCGATCAGTTCCTTTAGACGGTCCATGTCACAAGCAATGCTCGTCTGCCTATCTTACCTAGGTTAGATCACAATAATCTTCACCAAAGAATTGACACACTCAAAAAATTATAATAAAACATCGTCACACCAATTTCAAGTATTCTAACTTCAAAATAATCTCATAAAACAAGAAGAACTTTCCCAGGGTTCACGCAGTAATAATGGCCATACCATAATCAAACAATCTGATGGCACTAGCAGGTACACAACATCAAGCATGTGCAAAGTTAAACTACAGTATCACGATTGAAATTTCCATCTCCAATATCACGATATTCAAGGACTGGTTAATATTCCGTAAGTAATTTCCTTAACGGGATCCCACCGCTGCCACCATATCTCTCACGAAGTCGAGTAGTGAATATCGGATGATGGAGGTAGAATCAACAACAGTGATATAAATTCAACAAATGTATTAACAATTCACTATATATATGTACAGTACAGCATCTACACAAGTGATAACAATGAGTTTCTTCCTGTAAAAGAAATTATTACCTGGTGGTAATCGCACTAGGATCAAACGCTCTATTGCATACTGATTACCACCCAGCAGCAACATACACTCTCATGACTAGACTCGAGTATCCCTGTCACACCCTAAATAGTAAAAAAGTGTTGTATCCAAGACTAGAAAGTAAACAATGTTCTAATTATGTTAAGTTCCTGAATATAAGGCTTTGGTCATGAAGTATTCACACAACTAAAATTAATAGTTAGTTCCACTAGTTACACCACTGGGGTTATAAGCACAGTTCTGGAGTGTCACAACTACATGTAGGTGTAGGCCACATCAATGTCCTATTTAAATGTTAACACAATACTTAAGTGCACGAATGTTCATATAGACGTAGCAGAGGGCTGTGATGTAGATTCACCCTGTCTCTGAAGTCATAGGGGTTCCTCAGGAGTCGTTTAAGTGTCCAGGCCCTTCCTCATCCCTGTCGTGGCGTGACTGTCTGTGACGTCTCCACAAAGCGTCTGAGCCGTCTGAGAAGAGTCTGTGACGAGAAGCCGTGACGAAGGACGTAGGTGGAAGTTAAAATGACCTGGGTGCCGTCACTCTCATGTCATCCCGTCCCCACACTGGCTACAGGACCCCAACTGCATGGTCCCCATCACTCGAACTACAAAAGGTCAACAACCTAAGGGTCACTTCCGGCATCAAACATATTCGAACTTCCGATTCGTAAAATTACCCCTAAAACAACTTTTACCTATTGACAATATATTACAACCAGTTAACATATGCCTAACAGCCTAGAACAGTTCATAAATGTCACTGAAACCAGTTAGCTTTCATTAATTATCCAGCTCGTAATCTACACACTCACGTCCCCTCCAAATAGCACATGGTTGAGCGAGCGGATTTCGCAAAGAACATTCTTTCGTTCAAAAATAGACAAAATAACCATGACAGCTACTTAGCTGGTCATGTTACAAACAATAGTGGTTTTATGCATAACACTCACCCCTGGGAAGTTCTTTTAACCTGTTCTTACTCCATAGCTCGTGGTTCTACGGACGCAGACAGCGTCAGGCGCTGCGCTATGCCTCGCTGCTCTGTGTGTGACTCGGAGCGCAGTGACGGGCAAGCTAAATTCTGATTGGCTCCTACTCTCCCGGGTGAAAACCCCACATAATTTACCGTATTTCTCCTACTGTGATATGTCTATGACTGGTACTAGTGTACCGTACTGTATTTAACCACATAAAAACCCCGCCTATGGAAAAATCTACCATAGCAAAAAATACATAGAAACTCTTTCATACGAACAGTTACCATCTCGAAGATAAACCGACACTACTTGTGACAATTATTATGTAATGTTTTTATCCAACTTCTAATATCCTCACCAAAATTAAAATATTTAAATACATTTTCAATAAACCCCCAAATAACAGAATCCAATGCCTTTTCAAAATCAACAACCAAAAGCATCCCATCTATATTGTCCTCTGTACACTGCATTATATCGTAAATTAATCGTGTATTTTCCCCTAAAAATCTGCCTGCAATAAATCCTGTCTGGTCAGTGTTGATTAATTTATCTAAAATAGTTTTTAATCTAGAAGCTATTGAGCCCGATACAATTTTGTAAACAATATTCAAAAGACAAATAGGTCTCCAATTTTTAAGAAATTGCCTTGGTTAATCACCTTTTGGTATACATGTAATAATTCCTTGTTTTTGAGTTATAGATAAGTTTCCATTTATATATGCATAATTAATAGATCTTAAAACAAATTTACCTAGTTGTTTCCAAAAACACTTAAAAAATTCTACTGTAAATCCGTCCGACCCGGGGCTTTTATTATTTTTCATGTGTTTTAAAGTATGTGACGCTTCAGTAAAAGTTTTATTACCTTCTAAAGATAAAGATTCTACATTGTTTAATTTTGGAACATTACAATCAGATAGACATTTATCTAAATCCACTTCTTCGATATTACTATTACTTGCATACAGTTGCTCATAAAATAATTTAACTTCATTTAAAATATCTTCTTGTTTTCTTATAACATCACCATTTTCTTTTCTATCATCGGGATAATTTTTGAGGTAAAATGTCTATTTTCAAGATTAAAAAGATAGTTTGTTGGCTTCTCTCCCTCTTCCACCCATTTTGCCTTGGACCTTATAATGCTACCCCTCATTTTAATTTGTCTTATTTTTTCCAATTCCTTCTTTTTTTCACCTACTTGATCCAGATTGACATTATCCATATTTTCTAAACTGTTAATAGATTCTATAAGAGTATTTTCTTATATGTTTTGCATTTTATTTTATATGATGCGTATGAAATAGTTTTACCGCGTATTTCAAATAGTAAGGTCTCTAAGAAAAGTTGGTCGTTGATTTGGAACTGGATATCCTCGTCTAATATATTATTAATAAAATGTGGGTTATATATTAATAGGGCATACTGCTTTTTAATTTAAAAAAATAGTTTATTTATAGTTTTGAGATAATCCTCATCATGTAATAAAGAATTATTGAATTTCCAAAGTCCTCTTCCTCTCTTAAATTCATTAAATTTTATTGTAATAGTAGGTATAGAATGATCAGATCTGGAACCAGTTTCAATACTAGAGTTCTGTACATTACTTAACATATTTTATGATACTAGAAAAAATCTAAACGTGCATGTTTAATAGGATTATTTCGCCTCCATGTATATCTCTTATAATCTGGATGTTGCTCTCTAAAAATATCTACTAGACTGAATTCATCTATAAGTTCAATAACTTTATCTCTAGCTTTAGGATTATTTATTTATTTATAACTCTTATCATAATCAAGGTCAGGGTTCAGCACTATATTAAAATCTCCACTTATAATACAAAATTCATTACTATATTCATTTATCCCATCTACATGTATTATTTGCTGATAAAAACTAGGTGTATCTAAGTTTGGACCATATACTGTTATTAAAGTTACTTTTTTATCATTTATCAACATATCTAAGGCAATATAATTACCCTCTTTATCCTTTTTTTATTTCAGAAGTTTACCTTCAAAATTATAATTAATTAAAATCGCTAATCCCCCTAGAGTTAGATTTTTAAGAACTAAAATGACAGCGATATCCCCATTCTGACCTAATAATATTTCTATATCTACAGTAAAATGAGTGTCTTGTAAACAGTAAATATTGCCCTTCTGGCGCCTTAAGTATGAGAAAACATCTTTTCGCTTACCTTTGTCCTTCAAAAACCCGGGGTTATTATACCCGGTTTATCCATATGATTTAAACACTTTATTTGTCATTTAACAAAAAGGATTAGGCACAAGTTATCTCAACTTAGAAATCGCCCTCTCCAATACATTTCATTATATTGATTACATGACAACAACAACAAATATATTTATAATATATATGAACAAAGAAGAAAGGAAGGGAAAAGGGAAGAAAAAGGAAATTTAGAAGAATAAGAAAGAGAGATGATAGGATAATACTACTGACCTTAAAATCTATTACTATTTTTAATGTAGGTTTGGTCTATACGGAAGATATTTTCATTGTCTTCATATGACAAATTTGGAGAACCGTACATAATAACATTTAGAGAAATATTACAATAACGTGAGATATCATCAATCAAAATTTGTCTTTGTCTGATATACAGCATACAATCAAAAAAGTAATGGACTGCATTTTCACACTCATTTCCACATACACACATTGGATCACCTACAATATTAACTCTATACAAATCAATAATTTAAACTACTGCATGAATGACGCAATCGTGTATGTAAAATATTTAGTTTTCGATTTCCTACATGAAAAAAAAATAGGCAACAAGTAACCTTGATTACGCTGAATCGATGATTTAAAAATGTTAACGGATGGCTGCTCTCTGACAGTATTTGGTAAATCGTTCCATTGTCTTATAGAAGAAGGAATAAAGGATTGGAATGAACCAGACAGACGGAAATTGGGAACAGTGTAGTTTTCAGTATTTCTCAAGTTGTAGCTATTGCGTTCGCATACTTTAGGAGGAAGAATGTTAGTTAAATAAGAAGGTGTTTGTTTATTATGGAGTTTGTACATTAGGGAAAGTTTCTTAAGTTTTCTTCTTTCAGATAGAGGTTCAAGTTGGGATTCTTGATAAAGTGATTGTTTACTAGAAAAAGAGGGTAGGCCAGTAATAATTCTTGCTGCTTCAAGCTGAACTTGTTCAAGTTTAGTTAGATCTGCCAGAGAACAACCGTCCCAAACTTCACAGGCATATTCCAACACAGGCAACACAAATACTTTATATATTCTTAACAAAGTTTTCCTACTCAACAGTAATTTAAACTTTCGTAGTACTGATACCTTTTTCATGCATGTTTTTTGAATTTCGGAAATATGTAAAGACCATTTTGCATCTGCACTAAATATTACGCCTAAATGTTTATGACTTTCAACACAATTCAGAGTCTCAGTACCAAAACAAATCTGTAAAGGAAGTATATTTCGCGAATTAGATATAAATAACACATCAGTTTTCTGTTGATTAAATTTAGTAAGCCAGTCCCGTGACCATTTGTCAAGTTTTTCCAAATCTCTGTTTACACACATTTCAATATCAGCATGAGAAGACGAAGAATACATCAAAGAGGTATCATCAGCAAATAAGCGTGAAATACAATTTAAATTATCAACAATATCATTAATATAAACCAAAAATAACAGAGGACCTAACACACTTCCTTGTGGTACACCAGCATTTGTGTAACCTATATTAGAATACACACCTTTAACAAGAACCTGTTGTTGTCTGTTTGAAATGTAATTTTTAAACCAATGTAGTAAACCATCTCTAATACCATAAGCATGTAATTTATGTAAAAGACCCCTATGCCAAACTCGGTCAAAAGCCTTCGATATATCACAAAAAATTAGACAAGTATGTTTTTTTTCTTCTAATGAACAACATATATTATGGTAAATTTCTATTAGCTGATGGACAGTGGAATGATGAATCATAAAACCAGATTGTTTTTCGTAAAATAAAGAATGATCAAGGAAAAAATTATAGATGTGTTTAAATACAATTCTTTCAAAAACCTTACCTATACAAGACAACAAAGTAATTGGTCGGTAATTTGACACGAAGTGTCTATCACCCTTTTTAAACAGAGGTAAAACAATATCCTGTTTCCATATTTCAGGGAATATTTTAGAATTTAGTGACATATTAAAAAGAATTGGCAATGGCTTACACATAGAATTCGCTGTACATTTTAGCATATGATGACTTCTGGTATCATGACCAGATGCTTTTCCTAATTTCAGAATTTTCAAAATATCACATATTTCATCACTTTCAACCACAATAGAATCAAGTACAGAATCAGTTCTGGAATCAAAATTTGCCAATTTCATCTATGTTTGAGATAGAGCTAAAATAATTATTTAGAATAATTGCTTTCTTATCATTACATATTCAATATTTCCATTGCAAGGATTAACTAGTGGTGGAATAACCTCCTGAGAACCCGACTGCTTTAATAATTTACGCACTAGTCTCCAATATGACTTAGGATTACTGGTATTAAGATTATATAAAATATCACCAACACTATTATAAAACATTTCTCTTGCTTTTTTTTCATATTGTTAACCTTATTTCTTTGTCTTTTAAATTTCTCTAAGTTGGATATGGACTTAACACGTTTAAAGGCGTTATGTAACCGGTCTCGTAACTGAAAAGCTTTTCTTAATTAGGAATTCATCCACAATTTATCACGAGGTCGTATATAAACTGTTTTTTTAGGTATACATTCTGTAGCAAGTTTCAAAAATTGTTCAGTAAATTCAACACATGCTACATTAACAGAAATAAAGTTTTGAAAAATTGTAGGCCACTCAAAAGTATCTATTAAAAAATGTAACCTATTAAAATCAGCATGTTTATAGGCCCAAATTTCTCGAGTGTAGGTACAAGAGAGATTAACAGGTATAGACAAAAATGCAATACATGCATCATGATCACTTATATTACGATCAATCGGAATTACATACGAATCAGTACATTTGGTAGGGTCAGTTAATAAAATAGAATCAAGTAAACTATTTCTGGTTGTTCCACGCCTAGTCGGCTCATTAATAACGTTAGTTAAGTCCATTTCCAACATGACTTGGTGTAAAATATGATTACGTGATAACGTTAGCATATTTACATTTATATCACCAACAATAATAACATACGAAGTAATTTCTAAACCTTTTTCAATCGAATACTTAAAATTCTCCCAAAAAGGGTGACGTGAATTTTCTGGTCTATAAACGTTACATATTAATACACTATTGTGACCTAATTCTACCTGTATCCAAAATATTTCTCGTTTATCCATTACTAGACATTAGAACGACTACCCGAACCTAAATAATAGTTATCCAAAATGTCTTGGCCAATACTTAATAACGTGATGATAGGTCTAATATACATTCTGAGTGAAAAAAATTATCATATAAATTTTGATACTAACAGGCATGAAACGTTGTTTTGAGATTACCATACTATGACGTCACAAACACGTCGCACTCCATCGACCTTCATCGGAAATTTCCGGAAGGGTGAATAATAACCGGAAAATCTTGGAACTGATGGCCGTTACATTTATCTCTTTGTCGGTGCGTCATGACTTTTTAATTTCAGTTTTTGCCACAGGCACAAAAAGTAAAAACGCGGATGTTTTCTGAAGATCCTTTTTGTCATCGACCAGATTCTGTTAATGTTTCTACCGGGAGATATCTTTAATAGAATATGAACGAAATAATTGACATTTTTGATATAGTCTTTACATTATTTATGCACCACCACTCATAAAAGAAGCAATGGAAAATGCTTTTATGACGAAATTACCAAAAAAAATCAAGACAACCATCCCAAGTACAACGCCCCTTTTCAGCAGCTTATTTCTTTTTCACAACGCGTGCCGATTTATGACTAATTACAGACAGAAATTGTAATTTTATTTGGCATCATTACCTGTCAAAACCTCGGTGACAGTTACACAATTTGAAATTCAGTCCCGTGTTTAAGATGGAACAGTAATTGAGACTTTATAATGACAATCTCAGTTACATCAAAGTGTTACAGTGTTTTCTTTTTAAAATTTAATTCATTTAACTAACATCTCTATGCATTCATCAAACATGTAATATGCACCTTTTTCTATAGTTATTACCAAATAGTTTTCCCCCGGCTTATATCAATCATTCTTTTTGTGCCCTGACGGAAGCACGCAGAGGGTTTAATTCTTAATATGGGAGGAAGCTGGAGTATTGAATTCGGCCATCTTAGTGAAGACGAGCGCGCCATCCACTGCGCCACCGACCCATCATATACGTTACGCACTTTTACCGTCAACATAATCAACATCTGTGCTTAGTTACATACATCATCATCCTGATGATTGATAATCTATCACACCCACGTACGATAAGAGTTTATTGAAATATCAATTTGCGCCCGGACAGTTCGGCCCATGTTACACATAAAAAGTCGTAAAATTGGCGGTAAAATCTGACGTTGCCTGCTTTATGACGTCATAATTAAGCTGATTCCAATGAGGGCCGAACTTACCCGAATGTCTGTCCGAACTTACCCATGGCGGGGCTCGTTCGGCCATCCGATCTTCCGACAGGAAAAGTTAAATAATGTTAAAAAACGGATGTGCTGCCATACTTCCTAGAACGGACTTTAATAATAAAAAAGGAGCCGAACTTGCCCCGGTCTCCATATTGCTATGTCGGTCTTAATCTCATTAGAGCTTGTGTTTTTTTTGTTATTCTTCGACTAGCCGACTTTAAATAAAGTTTATCTTATCTTATTCTGATGCTGTTTTCTTAATCAGTAAATATCAGAGATCAATAAAAGCTACGCTCTTTTAAGGCTTTGCCTTTTCATATTACATGGAATACATTTAAAAGATGTAATGAATGTACTTGCATTAAATGCGTCGATGAAATATATGGAAAGAGAAACGGAACATATTACAAATGGTCATATATTACGGGCAAGATGGGCGAAAGCGCTAGCCGATTATACTAGTCGTTGTTTTGTTTTATTTATATTTTTACCGTCACATGGATATTAAAACTATTTATCTTTAAATATGTACATATCGATTGCTAATATCATATTACAGCAGGCAGCCGTACTACAACACTAAGTTTAACTTCATTGATGATTCATGTGAGGAACTACCGCTATATTCACCATTTTGGTCTAAGAATGAAAAAAATACCGGCAGTTGCATGTAGTGAACTGGAAATATACGTATTGCATTTGATTGATTTATTAGATAAATCCCTTCGTGTTCCCTATTAAGGTTGTGTCATTTCATTGGTCGGCGCTGATGACGTGACGGAAAACCACTTATAATATTAGTCAAGGGGAAGGCGTGATTGGTCGTGTACAGTAGTGTGTTTTCGGGGCGGGGTTTAATACAACAATAACTACACACTCTGTCATGTCGCTAGTTCCTTATTATTTTCATGATTGACTAATATGAAGTTTGCAAGGATTTTTTTTATTTAGGCCATAACAAAGATCGGTCACATTTTTGTTATTAATCATGTGTATTGTATTTTGCCTGCTTACATCTTGCAATGTTCTGTCAAAAGCTATCTCAAGTAACAAGGCTTTATGGGGATTGACTAGTATTCGAAGATATCTGTGGTCAAGTGAAACTAAACTAAACGCAGTAGTCTTCACTCTGTCGTGAAGGCACTGCACGTATGCACTCTTTTCAGAGACAACAAGATTTGTCGACAGAGGTTCGTTACAAATGTCTGAAATACACATATGGTATACTGATATGGGTCACAGCAAACATAAACATATACTGATATTGGTCACAGCATACATTAACATATACTGATATGGGTCACAGCACACATAAACATATACTGATATTGGTCACAGCACACATTAACATATACTGATATGGGTCACAGCACACATTAACATATGCTGAGATGGGTCACAGCACACATTAACATATACTGATATGGGTCACAGCACACATTAACATATGTTTTTGTATGCTGTGACCCATATCAGTAAAGCACATGTATATCAGACTTTTGTAACGAACCCCTGTGTCCTTCTTAGAACCATACCCCACCACACCTTTTCTTACTATGGTGACCGTTGGGACTTTCACAACCATCTGTTTTTGTCAATAACAATGGTTATTGTCAATAATAATTCATATGAGTATGGTGTGACTTCTTATTGCCATGACCATTTTTATGGACAGAAACAAATGCCTGTGATCTCTGCACGTTTTGCTGATGACGCCATTTGTTTAGAATACATATTGGAATGGAAGGAACACCATCACGCAGCTACACTGAATAGTTAAATGTAAATACTTAGCTAAGTATTCACTAAGTAAATACTTCAGTCGTTTATGAATAGTACTTCAGTTTTTACCTATGTTATAATTAACAATTCGGCGGCCATTTTGAAATTGTGTATTAATGTGTATTTCTTGCACTTCAAAAAAGGCAAAGATTTTTGAAACTAGATTGATCACATAAACTGTCATTGTGTCGCCATTTTTAATTGTAGCAGGTTCAATTTTGCTGTACAACTTTATAATATGATAAAAATAATATGCAACAAACTAGAAAATTATACATTATTGATATGTTTTTACATATTTAGTGTAACCGAAGCACTTTTGATTTTTGACCCCGAAAAAGGTAAAAATAACACAAATGATAATGGGACGAAAAATGAAGCAGACGGACTCCCCATTTTTGTGGATGTTTTAGAAAGAGAAGCACATTTTTTTAATCATTAAATATTAAAAAAAGTTTAATAGCAGAACTTGTTATATCAAGCGTTTAATCTGCAAAAAATGAGTATTTTTTCATTAAAATATAGGGGGTAGGGGTAACTAAAATAGGCTTTCTGAGTTAAAAGAATAAGATTAAGAAATATTACTTCCATAATTTAATAGAAAATGATATTTTCATCAATTCTACAAACATTCATACATATCTGATAACACACTTGGAGGAAATTGTATGAATTTGTTCTGCAAATGGTCAAAACTCCAAAAATCACCTAAAATCGCATGTTGTGTTAAATTGGTATCTTTGACCAATCATAGCACAAAAATGAACATACGGACATGCAATTTTTCCTTTTTTTATAAATATGGGCCCTGATCATCCTCAGCATCCGGTTCGTCAATATCTTCCTACTACGGTTTTCTCGGATGGAGGGCTTAACTGTGTCGATAGACATGGTGATAAGATCGTGTAGTGTGTTGGACTTTCTTTTACTGCTTTTTGACATCTTGGCCTCTATATGTCATACTAAGTACCTTTATTATTGTATAGGGTAAGTAAAATATCTACTCCGACGGAAATTCACCACATTTGGCTTATCCAGATCTTTGAACATTTTTATAATGCCCATTAGTGTACCTCGGGATTTTGTTATCACTGTACCGTATCTTACTTTGGGACATAAGGGGAAGACATACTTCATACATAGCATAGGGGCATACTTTATGTTTATGTACAATAGTATAATATGTATCGAAAGTAAAATAGTATGTACAGGGTGTCAATCCCGTTACCTTTTTTGAGGCAGATATACATGTGAGCCGACCTAGTTTTACAAGGCGGGTGTAGTCGATTGCGGGAATCCTTTCCTTGCTCATATTTACTCTTTGTTTACCTTTATTGTTACATTAATCTTCTGTTGATTTGAATAACACAGTCAACACAATGTAGGTTGTTATTGCTATTTATAGCTGGATTCACGAACTTATCTCTGTGTTAAATATTTATGCAAATATGCATGCACTGATGACGCAATAAACAGCGATGATTTAGCAATGATATTCTTAAATGATCCAAGTCAGGGGCACGTACCAAAAATGAATGAAACGATGGTAAACAGTATGGTAAGCAGTATGGTAACCAGTGTGGTAAGCAGTATGGTAAGATATAGAGAGGAAAACAATAGATACAGGATTGAATCATAGTAAACACATGTATTATTCCAATACGATTTTAAAAAACTGTATTAATGAATAGAACATGAAATAAGCTCTCTCCGAACTGAGGAAGATTGTCTAAAATACCCATAAACACATCTCTCGAACATCTCCTAACTATTATCTAAATGTTTATTATTTGTCGTCCTATCTACGAACTATTTATAAACAATCAACACTCGGGCGCTTCCCCAACATATACAGTTGTGTAAGACCCTGTAAATTGTCAACGTTGATATTAAAAAAATGCTGTTGGTACTTCAATTGTTGAGATCGGTCGTAATCTGTATCAGCAGTTTGTTTCCGTTCTTATTGAAACAGACTGCGCCCTTCTTTTTGGCTGACTTGTTTTTGTTTTAATATGAAGCTGAAATTATTAAAGCGCTTAAGGGGATCGATGAAAAAAGCTTACCAATTCCTCCAATTTCATTCTTTAAATAAGAAGAAATGTATTGGCAACATCTATCGGATATAGCCACCTAAGCCTGAAATTGAACACCTACACTCTTCAGTCCTCGAGCTTTATTTACGGCATCACCAACGAGGACAGTCGACTATTAAGCTGCAGGGTAGGCGAGAGAATGTCAATGTGCTGATCGCAAACGTTTCATTCTTAAATGGATTCTGTATTCAAGAACTACCTCCGAATATCGTGATTTCCGTGACGGATGACAACCTCTGTTGGATCAGCTTACAACACATAATAATCAAAGATACAAGTTGATAACGACTATGGTCTAAGTTTTATTGTCGTGTGACTTAAATGAAATAGGAGGATATCAAAGTGTCACCAAAACCATAACTCGAATCAAAAATAAAAAGGAAACTACATGTATGGCAACATATAAACAAAGAAACAAACTACATGTATGGCAACATATAAACAAAGACAAAAACTACATGTATGGAAATATATAAACAAAGAAACAAACTACATGTATGGCAACATATAAACAAAGAAACAAACTACATGTATGGCAACATATAAACCAAGAAACAAACTACATGTATGGCAACATATAAACAAAGACACAAACTACATGTATGACAACATATAAACCAAGAAACAAACTACAGGTATGGCAACAGATAAACCAAGAAACAAACTACATGTATGGCAATATATAAACAAAGAAACAAACTACATGTATGGCAATATATAAACAAAGACACAAACTACATGTATGGCAATATATAAACAAATACACAAACTACATGTATGGCAACATATAAACAAAGAAACAAACTACATGTATGGCAACATATAAACCAAGAAACAAACTACATGTATGGCAACATATAAACAAAGAAACAAAACTACATGAATGGCAACATATAAAACTGGAAACAAACTACATGTATGGCAACATATAAACAAAGACACAAACTACATGTATGGCAACATATAAACAAAGAAACAAAACTACATGAATGGCAACATATAAAACTGGAAACAAACTAAATGTATGGCAACATATAAACAAAGACACAAGCTGCATGTATGGCAACATTTAAACAAAGAAACAAACTACATGTATGGCAACATATAAACAAAGACACAAGCTGCATGTATGGCAACATATAAACAAAGAAACAAACTACATGTATGGCAACATATAAACAAAGAAACAAAACTACATGTATGGCAACATATAAAACAAGAAACAAACAACATGTATGGCAACATATAAACAAAGAAACAAAACTACATGAATGGCAACATATAAAACTGGAAACAAACTACATGTATGGCAACATATAAACCAAGACACAAACTACATGTATGGCAACATATAAACCAAGACACAAACTACATGTATGGCACCATATAAACAAAGAAACAAAACTACATGTATGGCAACATATAAATAAAGAAACAAACTACATGTATGGCAACATATAAATCAAGAAACAAACTACATGTATGGCAACATATAAACAAAGAAACAAGCTACATGTATGGCAACATATAAAACAAAAAACAAACTACATGTATGGCAACATATAAACAAAGAAACAAACTACATGTTTGGCAACATATGAACAAAGAAACAAACTACATGTATGGCAACATACAAACAAAGAAACAAGTTAAATGTATGGCAACATATGAACTAAGAAACAAACTACATGTATGGCAACATATAAACAAAGAAACAAACTACATGTATGGCAACATATAAACACAGAAACAAACTACATGTATGGCAACATATAAACAAAGAAACAAACTACATGTATGGCAACATATAAACAAAGAAACACACTACATGTATGGCAACATATAAACAAAGACACAAACTTCATGTTTGGCAACATATGAACAAAGAAACAAACTACATGTATGGCAACATATAAACAAAGAAACAAGTTAAATGTATGGCAACATATAAACCAAGAAACAAACTACCTGTATGGCAACATATAAACCAAGAAACAAACTACATGTATGGCAACATATAAACAAAGAAACAAACTACATGTATGGCAACATATAAACAAAGAAACAAACTACATGTATGGCAACATAAACCAAAAAACAAACTGCATGTATGGCAACATACAAACAAAGAAACAAACTACATGTATGGCAACATATAAACAAAGAAACAAACTACATGTATGGCAACATATAAACAAAGAAACAAACTGCATGAACACCCTTGAAAAAGTACGGGGAGAATACGACTAGATGTTCCAGGAGGAAAAACGCCGTAAGAAGGTCGATGCTTTTGATTTTGCTCATTAATGTGCCTTATTTGTTCCTTTTTCACTGGTTCTCGCTCGGGAACTTGACATTATTTGGATTTTGACTTTGATTTATATGACGGGTGTCGACGATGAAACACAAGACGCTTACCCTCCCGATATATTTGGCCCAATTCGCCTTGTACGTCATTGCTGATCTCATTGTACATGTACATCTTCGCTTTGTTAATAGTTTCCTGGTTTTATCAAGTTTGAATCTTGAAATTATAGGCTGTTCTTTTGTGTGTACCCTCCACAACAGCCAAACGATAAATCACTGACATCAGTAACAGACAGAATGGGGATATCGGGATTTAATGGACCACTGCTTAGTTTAAATGTAATACATACGTCATCTATGAAAGATGTCCTCCATCACAACTAAAATATACAGCGATATTGCATGCTTAGTCCGGATATAAATAAAACAATTATAGCACAGGGTTATTTTAACAGCGCAGATCACAACATACGATAAGATTTGATGTTTCCATATGTCACACGGTTAGTTTACTGTTCATGATCTTATTATATGGTACAGCGTATATAACAACCACGCACACATGTACAGTTATGTAAATAATATAAGAACAAGTACTACTTTGTACTAACACATGCTATGCCGGTACCGTGCCAACTATTCTTAGTGGTTGGGCATCCTTTATACATAGCGTAGTTATAATTAAATGATATAACATAATTTAATACTGTTTAAAAATAATCAACTTGCATGTTAAGGTGCGTGTATTATGATAGGATATTCCGTCTTTGCATATTGCAGAGTTATCTTCTCTTGGGAGCAGGGATTGATTGTTACGTCATTGGTTTGTGTGAGAAAATTACGTCGTTTTCTCAAAAATTGATGACGTTCCTCTCACAAACAAGTGACGTAACAATCAATACCTGCTCCAAAGAGAAGATAACTCTGCAATACGCAAAGACGGAATAGCACCACGAGGGTAAGATAAAAATTGGAAAATAATAAACGAAATTAACGAAGGCCGCTTCCAATCCCAAATTATAGATTTCCATACTGAACAAACATATGTTGATTATATCTATTTTACCTTGTAAAATGTAATAAAAGCGTGCTCTTGTTTACTTCTGTGTCCCGAAACCTGAATTATGCAACGTGCATAGATACATTTCTTTTTAATTAGACAGTGGGTTGTTTTGCGCCTGCAAATAATTGTGACGTGATGAACAAGCTGCGCGTTTGTTTATGAGTCTGTGCAGTGTAGAAATGGGCTGACCATGGTTGATGTATCGTCAATTAATGAATTAGAATCAGAACCGTAGAAGAGCCTGGCGGTGATACTTCCCCCCTGAAACATCCGTTTTCGACATTGAGTCTAAAATTCAAACAAGTTTCATTTCCAGTCGATATTGAGATTTTCAGTTCGACAGATGATAAACAATAAACATTGACATGATTTCAATTCAATCGATTAAAATCACCAATCTGCTGACATCGCTCCGCATCATATGAAATCAACACTTGATAGACATACAGACACTATAAACGTCATCTTCACGGTTAGTTCGGCAGAACATTCTTAACAGGATTTGAGTAGATCTAGAGGTTAAAAAGAATACGTTGCTTGTTTATGAGCAAATCTTTAAGAATACACACTGGTGCATGTATGTTTGAATGTTTATTTTATATTGATGATTGTATACGTTTGCTAGACGTGAGTATAATTTCAGTTTATATCTAATCCGGTCGAATAGTGGTATAACACGGTATAAAGTAGGACACTCTCAGTAAGTAGACACGTCTATTGGTTTGTTAAACGACGGGATCATGTTCTCTTCAGTTAGCCTGTATCTTTGGTAACACATACAGGTTTCTTATCTTCGGGAAAATTACACAAAATCCTTTGCTATACAGAATGCAGAGTTTAGTAATCGGCCGTCCTCTTAATAGTATTAGAGAACAAAACAGGGCGTGGAGCGTGTCAGCAATCGGCCCCTCCCACGGGTGATACGGGGAGTAGTGCTGGAACAGCCCGCAGCTTACCCTCCTGTTCACAGCTTCCTTGGAGAAACCCGTCATCGATGATGTTGATATTCGTCACAACATATGAGAAGTGCGGAAATGGTGAGGTGTTGTGTTTTATTGTGTTGTGTTTATCCCTGGTAATTTGTATAATATTTTTTACATTAACTCCAGCCATGTTTAGCCTGGTTTATATTGAGGCCGGGGATTGCATCAACATCATACGCAACATTACAAAAACGCATTAAGCTGTTTATATTTAATCAAATCACACGCCGGAACCGGCCTCGATCGCGATTACAGGAACACCTCATTAGAGAAAGCAATAGTATTATTATCTATCTGTCTGAACAAAATAATAAAAACAACAAGATTTAGTGTCTTATAAGATACAGGGCTCACGTCGACGTATTTTGTAAACAAGGCCTCGTGCAAGCGCCATTTAACATCGGAGGAGCATGTCGATGTCTTTGAATGAAGGTCAGTGTCTTAGCGAATAAGGAGATCAAATTAGTAAACCGCGTCTTTCCTAGCAACGAGGATCAACAGTTTTGATTGTTGAAAAACGACAATGAAACAAATGATTTGTTATGGCCTAAATAAAATAAGTTTGAATTAAACACAGTATTAATGTACATGTTTATTGCACTCAGGACTGTTTATTCACTTCCCATTTCACACAGACAAAAGCAAGCAACAGAAGAAACAGCAGCAAAATGTAACCCTAAATATTGCACCTGACTCGAAAAAAGGGAAAAGTAACAACAGTTCTGGGAAAACCTATATCTTTACATCCATTGATTATGGAAAACTGTTGCAACCAATCAGGAGACGTGAACCCGAAGAACAATAGAAAAATAGTAATAACCATTGACAAAATAGGCATCAATATAGAAATCTAAGTCGCCATGCTATTCTGGGGATTACACCGCTGTGGACCAAGAACAGATTTGTGAAAAGAAAACGAGATATATTCCTACTACATGTATAGTAAGTTTACATCACAGGACTATTACTACTACATGTATAGTAAGTTTACATACCAGGACTATGACTGAGATATATTCCCACTACATGTATAGTAGGTTTACATCACAGGACTTTGACTGAGATATATTCCCACTACATATATAGTAAGTTTACATCCCAGGACTATGACTGAGATATATTCCCACTACATCTATAGTAAGTTTACATCACAGGACTAAGTTTACATCACAGGACTATGACTGCTATATATTCCTACTACATGTATAGTAAGTTTCCATCACAGGACTATGACTGAGATATATTCATACTACATGTATAGTAAGTTTACATACCAGGACTATGACTGAGATATATTCCTCCTACATGTGTAGTAAGTTTACATCAAGTAAGTTTACATCACAGGACTATGTCTGAGATATATTCCTAGTCTACATCACAGGACTATTCCTACTATATGTATAGTAAGTTTACATCAAAGGACTATGACTGCGATATATTCCTACTACATGTATAGTCAGTTTACATCACAGGATTATTCCTACTACATGTGTAGTAAGTTTAGATCACAGGACTATTCCTACTACATGTAAAGTAAGTTTACATCAGAGGACTATGACTGCGATATATTCCTACTACATGTATAGTAAGTTTCCATCACAGGACTATGACTGAGATATATTAATACTACATGTATAGTAAGTTTACATACCAGGACTATGACTGAGATATATTCCTAGTACATGTATAGTAAGTTTACATCACGGGACGCTTCCAACTACAGGTATAGTAAGTTTACATCCCAGGACTATGACACAGATATATTCCTACTACATGAATAGTAAGTTTACATCACAGGACTATAACTGAGGTATATTCCTACTACATGTATAGAAAGTTTACATCACAGGACTATGACTGCTATATATTCCTACTACATGTATAGTAAGGTTACATCACAGGACTATGACTGAGATCTATACCTAGTCTACATCACAGGACTATTGCTACTATATGTATAGTAAGTTTACATCACATGACTATTCCTACTACATGTATGGTCAGTTTACATCACAGGACTATTCCTACGACATGTATAGTAAGTTTACATCACATGACTATTCCTACAGATATATTCCTACTACATGTATAGTAAGTTTCCATCACAGGACTATGACTGAGATATATACCTAGTCTACATCACAGGACTATTGCTACTATATGTATAGTAAGTTTACATCAAAGGACTATGACTGCGATATATTCCTACTACATGTATAGTAGGTTTACATCACAGGACTATGACTGAGATATATTCCCACTACAGCTATAATAAGTTTACATCACAGGACTATTCCAACTACATGTATAGTAAGTTTACATCTCAGGACTATTCCTACTACATGTATAGAAAGTTTACATCACAGGACTATGACTGCTATATATTCCTACTACATGTATAGTAAGTTTCCATCACAGGACTATGACTGAGATATATTCATACTACATGTATAGTAAGTTTACATACCAGGACTATGACTGAGATATATTCCTAGTACATGTATAGTAAGTTTACATCACAGAACTATGACTGAGATATATTCCTACTACATGTAGAGTAAGTTTACATCACAGGACTATTCCTACTCCATGTATAGTAAGTTTACATCACAGAACTATGACTGAGATATATTCCTACTATATGTATAGTAAGTTTACATCACATGACTATTCCTACTACAAATATAGTAAGTTTACATCACATGACTATTCCTACTACAAATATAGTAAGTTTACATCACATGACTATTCCTACTACAAATATAGTAAGTTTACATCACATGACTATTCCTACAGATATATTCCTACTACATGTATAGTAGGTTTACATCACAGGACTATAACTGAGGTATATTCCTACTACATGTATAGAAAGTTTACATCACAGGACTATGACTGAGATCTATACCTAGTCTACATCACAGGACTATTGCTACTATATGTATAGTAAGTTTACATCAAAGGACTATGACTGAGATATATTCCTGCTACATGTATAATAAGTTTACATCACATGACTATTCCTACAGATATATTCCTACTACATGTATAGTAATTTTACATCACAGGGCTATGACATAGATATATTCCCACTACTTGTATAGTAAGTTTACATCACAGGACGATGACTGAGATATATACCTAGTCTACATCACAGGACTATTGCTACTATATGTATAGTAAGTTTACATCAAAGGACTATGACTGAGATATATTCCTCCTACATGTGTAGTAAGTTTACATCAAGTAAGTTTACATCACAGGACTATGTCTGAGATATATTCCTACTACATGTATAGTAAGGTTACATCACAGGACTATGACTGAGATATATTAATACTACATGTATAGTAAGTTTACATACCAGGACTATGACTGAGATATATTCCTGCTACATGTATAATAAGTTTACATCACATGACTATTCCTACAGATATATTCCTACTACATGTATAGTGAGTTTACATCACAGGACTATTCCTACTACATGTACAGTAAGTGTACATCCCAGGACTATGACTGAGATATATTCCTGCTACATGTATAATAAGTTTACATCACATGACTATTCCTACTACAAATATAGTAAGTTTACATCACATGACTATTCCTACAGATATATTCCTACTACATGTATAGTGAGTTTACATCACAGGACTATTCCTACTACATCTATAGTAAGTTTACATCACAGGACTAAGTTTACATCACAGGACTATGACTGAGATATATACCTAGTCTACATCACAGGACTATTCCTACTATATGTATAGTAAGTTTACATCACAGGACTATGACTGAGATATATTCCCACTACATCTATAATAAGTTTACATCACAGGACTATTCC
Source organism: Mizuhopecten yessoensis (assembly GCF_002113885.1). Taxonomy (NCBI): domain Eukaryota; kingdom Metazoa; phylum Mollusca; class Bivalvia; order Pectinida; family Pectinidae; genus Mizuhopecten; species Mizuhopecten yessoensis. Next base: position 97,773 of record NW_018404539.1, read on the forward strand.
TACTACATGTATAGTAAGTTTACATCACAGGACTATGACTGAGATATATTCCTACTACATGTATAGTAAGTTTACATCACAGGACTATGACTGAGATATATTCCTACTACATGTATAGTAAGTTTACATCACAGGACTATGACTGATACAAGTTGATAGGTTAGTTTTGTGGTCGCCTGATCTCATTACGGAATAGTCGACTACCTGGTGTGATATGATTCGGCTTTTATTTTGACCCGTGACAGCACTTTGATCCAAACCGCATTTACAGGAAGAAGAAGATCCTTCCAAAATAACTACTCTTGATGCCTTGTACTTTTTAAAGTGTTTCCTAGGAAAGTTTACCTTCGTTTATATGTTTTTATGTTTTACTGGCTTTGCGTTAAAATCACGGTTCTGTTTATAATTCGGTATTACCTGTTTAACTATTCCCCCCGCTACAATATACCCCCCC